>NC_056741.1:1801073005-1801085505 GCF_019279795.1 Protopterus annectens | reverse complement strand
GCGCAAACCCACGCACACCTGCTTACAACTGCTTTAAAGTGCCTTAATCACTCTGTATCCAACGGCCCGTGTTCTGCCAAGTAACAAAATAAACAGCTTCTGCAAGGCTCGAACTCAGGACCTTGTACACCACAATCACAGTAGTTAAGCACTAAGCCATCATAGCAATACAATTAAATGAGGTATCAGCAAACTAATCCTCGCCGCAGGAAAATCAAATCAAACATGTGAACTGAATCTATGTACAGTGTAATGTTGTATAACCTGCCACAGAACATAAATATGTGAACCGGAGTACTGCAGTAAGCATAGATTTGAGGTGTTATTGTAATAAAGTGTAGAAGTCCCCAGGTCCCCATACAGTGAATGTACACATGAGTCACGCATACCAGACACATATATAACCTGTGATGAATAATAAATCACTGTCAAAAGGCAAATATAGTGCTAATTAACTATTAAGCAATGCTAACCACAGCACAGCTCAACTTAGTAAGTGTAAGCTATGTGTAGGGTAGCCAATTCAATCTGCCTAGTGGTATACCTCTTTAAGCAATGCCAAACTAAGGTAAGTAGGTGTGCCCATAGCTTAGCATTTTTAAAACTGGCCAATCATGGAAAAGTGTGGGAAATCAACCCTACTTAAACCCAAGAGGTGGGAATACAGCTCATAGCTGGTTGTAGATTCCCCTTGCAGGCACTATGGCAGTAAGAGGATAAGGAGTGCACTTCCAGGTGCATCCAGGAGTCCAAGGTCATGGTTGGACTCCTAGTTAAAGACCATGCACAGAGACTGCTGCAGGGCCAGTACCAGGGTTCCCAATATAAGGTGGAGGCCTGGGACCGTCACGCCCATGACCTCACCAGTGCCACTGGCATAGCCCAAACTGGTGAGCAGGTCAGGCACCACTATTCTGACCTGAAGCAGTGGAAGGGGGTCCTCTTGGAGGAGTGGCTCCAAGAGACTAGAGCAGCAGGGGATGTCCCAGCCATGTATAAGTATCAGTCCATGACCTGTTTAATAATTGCCAGCTCAGGTATATCATGGATAGGTATGGCTAAATATTCCTTTTATGTGCCCCACAGTTATAATGGAGTGGGCCGTGAACCAGGAGGCCCACATCAGCCACCTGGCATGGTTGTGACGTGAGGCAGGTCAGTAATACTCATGCTTTTACTGTCACAGGAAATAAAAATAAAAGTAGTAGTAAAGTAATTGCTAGTATAAAACCTGTATTGTTCAAGGGAAATACTACATACACTAGAGAATATGGCATAAAGAGTCTCATATTGTTAGTATGGCAATAAAAGTGTAATACCCTGAAAAAGCAAGTCCAACTGCTGGACTATATATCTATATTCTGGTATCATATGGTAATGTAGATTTGCAGTCATGTAATAGTACTGTTGTATTAAGATCCGCGGTGGTGGTGCAGCAGTAGCACTGTCACCTCATAGCAAGACGTTGTCCCATTCGATTCTCAGCTAGAGCGTCTAATGTGTGGAGGCATACGTGAATGGGGCATGCCTTCATTTAAGGTTGTGCGTCAGGGCTGGCAACCCGGTACGTAAAAATCAACTACCAATAATTAGCGGACCGGAGTTCCGCTGTGGCGACCCCTAACCGGGAAAAGCCGAAAGACACAAACAAATAGTACTGTTGTATTAAGCACTGCTATCCACACCATGCACCATAAATTGAATGTGTAGGAATGCCTGTATATGACAGGTATAATCCCCAGGGGTCATTTAGGACAGCTGAGAGACACATTGACAGTAAACAGGAAAAATGCAGACAACAAAAACTGAATAGCACATGTAACTGAGATGTGAAGTGTTGTTTTTTAGCACACACAGCCAGGGTTCGAATCCTGCCAGTGGTAGTAGTCTGCATACAGAATCACACCGCACAACTGTACAGATATGTCAAGAATGTCTATTAAAGTGTCTCATATCTATTGCCTATCAACCTGTCCCCCTGGGAAATCAGTGGGATGATCCCAGATGTATAGGCAGCAAACAGGAAATGCAACTGCGTGACACAGATCTATGACAAACGTCTGGCACACTAGCAACTCCCCAATACCTTATGTGACTAAGAAGCCATGTATATCCCATTTACACCCCAACTTGTTAAGCTGTGGTCAGAGTGTGTACAGTAACAGAGTGAGATGTATGTGCATAATAGTAATGTGGAACCTGGTACTGTGTGTGGGAACATTCAGGTAGTGCTAATAAACATTCCTCCCACATGTTTGTCAGATACCAACACTGTGCCCAGAAATACAAGAATGATATGCAGTTGCTCTGAATAATGAGGTGTTACATATTACTGTCGCCCACACAGTCCTACAACATATAACAGTCTAGGAAATCTGTATAAGAGTGTTATTATACAAGGTCAGAATGCATAAGCACAGGGGATTAATAAGACATAAAGCTGTTTGGAGATATACAGCAATATCAATATAGCAGACACAACTGTGATGGACAGTGTTTAAGTTGTAGCAGACACAGCCATGATCTGAGTCCTGGGAGTGCAATTAGACTGCATACAGATTCATACCCCTCAACTGTACACATGAGGCCAGAATGTCCAGTATATGTGCCCATATCTGCTGCCTGTCCCCCTGGTAAGTCTATGGCATGATCCCAGATGTGTAGCCAGCAAACAGAGAATACAAGTGATTGTCAACCATCATGAGAACACACCTGTCACTGTAGCAACCCCCGAAACTGTTAGGAGAGTAATATTGCAAGTATGTCCTATCTACACTCCCATGTTGTCAAGCTGTGACCAGAGTGTATACAGTAACAGAGTGAGTAGTATGTGCAGAATACTAATGTGTAATCTGGAACTTTGTGTGGCAACAGTCAGGTAGTGCTAACAAACATTGCTCCCACAGGTACGTTGGATACGAACAACGTGCTGATTAATTACAGACCAATATAACCTGTACTGGTACTGTCCACCCTGGTATTCTAGGGGATTGTGAGTGTTGCAGTTTCTCCGAATATGAAAGTATCATTGGTCACTGTCACCCACACTGTGCTACATAATATAACTGTCTAGGAAAGCATGTATATGCGTGTGCCTGGTCACTAAAGGTGGAAGAGGGCAATATTCCAGATATGTCCAGGCACACCAGCATGTGGTCAACACATGGCCAGAGTCTTTGCAGAAAGAGTTGGATAGCATAGTGCAAAACATCAACCCAGAATCTGGGTGTATGTGTACAGTCAGTCAGTGTTATCACACATTCCCTCCACAGGTATACCAGGTAAGAGGTGTATACTGCAGGTAAAACCGGTTCATGTGTAATGATGTTGACAGCCATATCAGTGTCCAGTATAGGTCTATAGGGTAGTGTAGTAAGACGTGTAAGGTATAGATAACAGCAATGACTAGGAAAGTAATGTTGAGTATAGGAATATACTACTTGTTAATTGACATCTTTCTCTCCCCCCACCTTATCTCCAACAATAATCAACATACCCACCCCAACTGGTATGTACTGACTCTGATAATGGCCAATCATTTGATAAATATTCTAATGGTTCCCATGCATGTGCCATATTTAATTATTCCAACATTGTTGGCATGGTGCCATCAATGTACTTGCATGCTGTTCTTATTACCACTGTGGTCCCATATATGCATGTGTTCTGTTTGATATGCAACTGTTCCATATCTGGTGTCTGGGTTAATGGGAATATCTATGCATGCTGTATTACCTAACCCTGGAATGTATTGACTATTATTAACCCATATATGATGTTGAAATATACACACTATAGCATGCTTGGGAAGACCGGTCCCAGCAGACCCACCTGTCCCACCTCAGCTGGTGAAGGCACCAGGCACCAGCATGTCTGGGGCCCAACCCTGCACCTCCCTGTCCATTGGTCCTGCACCACATTTGGGTGGAGCCACCTCAGGGGATGGGGCTCGCCCCCCCCAGGGAGTGGGCATGGACAGGCACCTGTCACCCGTCGTGAGGTTGGGGTCATGGTGCGTAGAGCAATCAACAAGCAGTTTGGTGATCTTCTACACCAGCTTAAAGGCCGTGTATCACAATTAGATAGTCAGCCTGGCTCTGAGGTGCAGCTCCCAGCACAGCCACCTTTGGGGCTGTGAAGGTGCAGTGTTGACTGCCCATGGTTGAAGACCTACTACCCCTCCCCAACATCCCACTCTCACCTGAAAAAAAGGGCAATCTGTTCCCACAAAAAAATCTCGCCCCATACATAGCTGTCCATTTCGCACATGTCCACTGGACACATGTAATCTGGTCTGATTGGCATCACAACAAATTTATGTTGTCCTCACACCTCTCCCAGGGGTTTGAGGGTTAAAATCTATCTCCAAATTCAGTGTATATGCACAGCTGTGTCTGTAGAAGAAATGGGCAGCTATGGACCATCCCTACACCCTTTCTGCACATCCCTAGCTATCTTGTCTACTGTCTTTCCCTCTTTGTGCCCCTTTTTTACCACTTTCCTATCACCCCTTTTTCTTTTCTTTTAAAGAAATTAGCATGGTGGTAAGCGGGAGTAGGCACTTGTAAGCAGCAGTAAGTGGGGTTCAGCCTGTTTGCACAGGAGTAAGCACTGCCTACACAGGTTAAGCAATTTAAAAGCTAACTGAGTGTATGCAACTGTACCTAGAGGTTGGAAGTGCTAAGCTCCATGCAAACCCGTGCAAACCTACTTACAACTGGTTTAGAGTTCCTTAATCACTCTGTATCTGGCTGGTGTTCTGCCCAGCAACAAAATAAACTGCCTCTGCAAGGTTCGAGCCCAGGACCCTGCATACCATACACAAGGTGATTTACCACTAAACCATGGCAGACATATATAACCCTGATGTTTTCACAAACATATCATCCAGCACAATCAGTCCACAGTACAGGAAATGTAGTAATATCATACCACACAACCTGTTAATGCAAGAAGTCTGGACAGAGTGTTCAAACATGTGGGTACAAATAGGGATATATGTCAAATACTGCTGTAATGCACTTAAAACATTGCTAGTTACACAGTTATATGTATTAGAACACATGTATAAGGACATGAAGTCTGAAACACAAAAGTGTCAGCACTAGTTACTGACTCCAATGCTGCGATCATATATGTCAATTGCCAAGAGAATGAGGTACAGGCCAAAGATATGAGCCAAACATGCATAGCCATATGGACAGATATATAGCAGTAAATGTAGACAGATAGACAGCCATATGTATATATATCTATATATATATATATATATATATATATATATATATATATATATATATATATATATATATATATATATATATATATGTGTGCGTGTGTGTATGATTCACACATCATCACATAACATAAATTGTATATAGATAGATAAATATGTTCATTTATTTATTTATTTCAATTTGTTAACCAGGAAAGTCCATTGGGCCAAGGTAGCCCGTTTTCAATGGAGACCCGAGGAGAAAAGCTCCAGACTGAAAGACAATATACAATATACAATGTATTAGTACAGCATATGAGAACAACAGTTTAACATTCAATATACAGCAAGGCAAGATTTTACATATCTTGAAATATATGAGCTGAGTGAATCACTTATAAGATATTAGCAAAAACAATAAATGTATGTTCATTTAATACACTACATGTATTTAGGCAAAGGAATTTAGAGAGATAAATTGAAGCAGTAGCAGAGATTAGAGTAGAATAGAATAGGGATAGGTATCAGGAATCAGGTAGGATGGGTACAGGAGCACTCCCAGAGGGAGTAGAGGTGAGTGTGGAGTAGGGTTTTAAAGGATGGTAGGTTAGGGGTAGTTCCAATGTAAGGGGAAGAGAGTTCCATAATCTGGCAAGAGATAATTATAGTAGAAGTTGCCTTGGTGCATGTAAAGGCTTGCAAAGTTCTAAGAGGTTCTGATTTGTGGATCTAAGTGTTCTATGTGACTGGTGAAGTTTTAGGGAAGAGGAGAGTGATGGACAGTTAGAAGGTTTGAAAATCAGCTTATGTACTGTAGTTAGTTGAATGAAATTTAGGTAGCTCGGGAGTTCCAACCAATTTAGAGCATGTAGGGAGTTGTAATGGAGAGTAGAAGATTTGGATCCTGTGGCAAACTTTGAAATGTTGTTATAACATGAGGAAAGTTTAGATTTTACGGATGGTTGGAGGTTAGAGAGTAGCGGAGCTCCATACAAAAAGGAGGGTAGGAGGTAGGTGGTAGATAGGAGTTGTCTAGAAGACAAAGAAAGGTAGCACCTGTGTCGATAAAGCATACCAGGTTTTTGATGAGTCTTTTTAATATTGGTTTGTAGGTGGATATCAAATGTTTGCTGGTCATCGATAAGAACGCCCAGAAGTTTTGTATGGGGAACTATTTCAATAGTTGTTTTGTTTAGGCTAAGTATATAGAATGATGCTTTGTCAGCAGCAGTATGTCTAGAAGGGGTAAAGATCATTATTTTAGATTTGGAGGCATTTAGGGCTAGGTGATTGTCAAGCATCCAGGACTCAGTGGAGAAGGCTCCTTGCATAAGGTTTATTAGAAAAGTAAGAGTTTTGGCTGAGCAGATGATAGTGGAGTTGTCTGCATATTGCACCAGTTTAGCACTGGGGATCTTTTGGTGGAAATCATTTGTGAAAATGTTAAAGGACCCAAAATAGAGCCTTGAGGTACAAATGTTGGGGTGTGAAGGAAAGAGGAAGTGCAGTAGTTCCATTTTACAGCTTGTTCCCTGGCTGAGAGGTAGCGGAGATAGCTGGAGATAGTTGGAGAACCATTTGATAGACAAAGAGGAGAGATTAAGAAGGGAGAGTTTAGAAAGTAGAAGCACTTGAGATACAGTGTTGAAAGCTTTAGATAAGTCTAGGAGGAGCATAGAAACTATGTTCCCAGAGTCACGAAGAGCAGTGGTGATGCTATGTCCTGGAATAAACCCGTGTTGGGTAGGATTTAGGAGTTGATTGTCCAATAGGTAGGGTAATAGCTGGAGGTGAATACATTTTTTGAGTATCTTAGAGATAGGGGATAAGATAGCAATAGGGCAAAGTTGGAGATTGAACAGTTTGTTCCTCCTTTATGGAGGGGGATGATGAAGGCTTTTTTCCAGAGGTATGGTACATAGGACTCCTGAATGGAGCGATTGATTAGGATGCTGATTGGAAGGGCTATGCCATCAGCAGCTAGTTGGAAAAATTTGGATGGAATGCCATCTGGGGCACTAGAGCAAGGTTTTAACTTTTGTAGGAGCTTTTTTATAGTGTGGGTAGGAATGGATTTGAGAGTAAAAGGGGAGTTTGCCTATGGAGTCAATGAAAAGGAGTTAAATTGGTTAGCTAGGTGGAGGTCTGGTTTGTCTGGGTCAGGGCAAGAGTTCTCTTTTTTGCCTGGGGATAATATTGATGAAATACTATTCCAAAATTTTCTGGGGTTGGTTTTATGATTATTTTGAAGTTTAAGGTAGTAGGATTTGTGGTCAGTGGTTATTTGTTTTTTTACTCGATTTCGCAGTTGCTTGTATTCGGCAAGAGAGTTGGGAGTTTTGCATTTTTGGTAGTATTTCCAGATTTTATCTCGGTGATGCATAAGTAGTTTTGTATCTTTAGTTAGCCAGGGAGCTGTTTTGGATCTGAGTCTTTTGGTTTTACTGGGGGTGAAGTGGTTAAATATATCAGTGAAAATTCTATTGAAATGTGAGACTGCTGCATCTAAAGGGAGGGACTTTAGAGGATTCCAGTCTATCTGTTTTAAGTTATTAGAGAAAATGAGGGGGTTGAAGTTTTGCATGTTGCGGATGGTAATGTGTCTGTGTTGAAAGAGGAAGGTGGAGGGGGAATGGCATATGTAGGCAGGGAGATGGTCACTAAGGGAGTCTGCGAGGGTACCACTATCAGAAACTCGGTTTGGGTGGTATTCTAGTATCCAGTCAAGGATGCTACCTATGGTGTAATCTTTATTTGGTCTAGTATGGGTTTTGATTAGCTGTGTGAATTGATATAGGTTGATGATGGGGGTTTTACATATATAATTATGTAGATATACAAATATATATATATATATATATATATATATATATTATTTTTTTTTTGACATATATATATATATATATATAGATATATATGTATGCATGGAGAGAGACAGATATATATACCTGTTTAGTTTTATATATCTATATGTATGTACACACACACACACACACACACACACACACACACACACACACACACACACACACACACACACACACACACACCTAGATGTTAAAGTACATTTTCTGTACTGTTGAATGATTGTGCTGAATGATATGTATCTGAAACCATCAGATGTATGTGTATCTGTCATGATTTAGTGGTAATTTACTTTGTCTATTGTCTACAGGGTCCTGGGTTTGAGGCCTGCAGGAGCTGTTTATTTTGTTGCTGGGCAGAACATGGCCCATTGGATACAGAGTGATCAAGGCACTTTAAAGCAGTTGTAAGTGTTTGCGTGAAGCTTAGCAGTGACAACCTCAGGTTACAGTGTCTTACACTTAGCTTCTACATTGCTTAATCTGTGTAGGCAGTGCTTAGCTCCATGCAAACCCATGCAAACCTGCTTACAACTGTTTTAAAGTGCCTTAATCACTATGTATCCAACGGGCTGTGTTCTGCCCAGCAAAAAAATACACAGCTCTTGCAAGGCTCAAACCAAGGACCCTGCACACCCTAGAAAGGGTGATTTACCACTAAGCCATGACAGATGCAAAGAAATTCCATGTTTTCACAAACATATCATCCAGTCCTGTCATGCAACAGTACAGAGAATGTATACCAACACCTAGATGTCTGTGTGAAACTATATTAATGTCTAAACAGATACAACATATCTATATATGTAGATATATATATATATATATATATATGTATATATATATATATATATATATATATATATGTATATATATATTTTTTTTTCTTTTTTCTAACACTATATACATATATATCAATATATATTGCACATACATACATGTATATGCCTAAACTGACACATATATATGTCTACACCTATATATCTACATATACACAGCACATTACATATGTGTATGCAGATATATATATCTATGTAGGTATATAAGGACATAGTTATATATATGTTAGCAGATATATATATATCTATATAGGTATATATGGCCACACATCTGTAGATAGCAATGCTAGAATAACAAATATACCCATAGAGAGGTGATAGGAAAGACACCACACACATGTTTGCAGAAATGGGAAACCTTTAATTGTGTACTATTACAGTTCTATATGCCATGGTATATAGCTGTTCAGACACTGACAACCATATAAATAGAGTACTGCAACTGTGAAACAGTTACACTGATACAGTAGTCTGGAAAGGTGTACAACTGTTGCTGTCCTGGCCAAGCCCTTCAAACTGTGCAATAGTGAAGACAGACTGGGCCACAGGATACCAAACAATCAACTGTATGTACTGCAGGTGTGTAGTTCAACAACTTCTATCTACACTCTGTACAAACTCCATAGGTGGTAAAGATGTTATGTGATCACATGGGTTGTCACTGTTACCTAACAAGGCACAACTGACATCATCATGAGCACACTGACAAACAGAACAGTCTGTATGGCAGGAGGCAGTAGGCTTGCAGTACCCCAATTCATGTAAGTAATGTAAATATAGGTGAAGTATATGGTACTGTACATCCAGATACCTTGCGGCAGCTCATCCTTGATGCCCCCACATTTTGTAACAGCCTAGGTCATTTATGGTGCTCCCCACCTAGACTCAATAATACAGGCCATATACCACTGTTACATACACTGGCCTCTGGAGTGCATAAGGACACACATGTATTGTGTAGGTGATGCCCACACATATATGGCCCGAGCCCCACTGTATGTGTGGGGGATACAACAGCAGTGGACTAATGGCACCAATGGCAGTGTGATATACTCACAGCCCACTACAGAACAACCCCCGACAGCCTGACATATGTGCAAAGCTTGGTATGTAGATGGAGGACAGAGGTTGGAACACAGGCATATATGTGGAACACTGCTGACATACACTAAGTAAGTTGCTGGTGTTACAGGATAGTCTGCAACATACCCTTAGTCAGGGAATTGAGGTTAGAAACAGAAATGGATGTAGCCATGTACTGACAGCACTCAACACACGCACTGCCTGTGTAATATCTGCCACAGGACCTGTGTGGTGGACAGATGACACATGATAGGCATGATAGCTTCCAGGGCAGCCAGCACACACATTCATTATTATACCCTGGGCATCGCACATGACCTGGCAGTTGATGGAGGGGAAGCCCTTGTGGTTGATGTAGACCCTACCCCACTCACCGGGTGGTGCTTTGATGCTTATGTGCGTGCAGTCTATTGCACCCACTACCTCAGGGTATTCTGCTATTTGATGGAAGAGACGCATATTGCTGGCCAACGCCTCATGGGTGTTGGGGATATATATGTGCTCACCGACATGTGCTGACATGGCATCCAGGAACTGGTGAAGTACCCTGGATGCTGATGCCTATGAAATCCCCATCATATCCCCAGTTGGCCTTTGGAAGATACCTGTAGCTAGTATTCTTAGGCCTACACATACCTTGGTATCCACTGGGATGGGTTCCCCTCTGTTACTTCTGTGTGTGAGGCGTGGCTGGCACAGCTCAACAATTTGCTGTAGGAGATCCCTGTCCACCCTATAGCGCTCCACTATCTCCAGTTCATGTAGCCCTTGGTAGGTTACCCTGGGTCTGTACAGTCTTCTCCGTCTCCTCACTGTGGGTTGGTTGGCAGCATTCACATCCTCACCACCCGCAGCCTCTTGCACATGCTGGTTTGTGATAGCAAAAGCAGCCCCTAACATTTTTTGTTTTGCTTTCGTTTTGTTAAATTTCCCTGTTTGTATACACCAGTGGTGCAAAGTTTTTGGGAAAAAACAAGGGGGAAAGGTGTTTACATAGTTTATAGTGGTGTGCTTGGCTGGTCTGGTCTGCTGCCTCTGTAATTGGCTGATTCTGATACATTTCACCTGCCAGCTAAGCCAGTTCTCCTTGATTACCTTCCTACTGCTGTTTTCCCTTCTCATTACCTTCCTGTTTAAGCCTGTGTGCGTGCCGCACAAATAGAGTGCTCAAATGTGCACAGTGCTGCTATTTCCTGGTTTAACTTCTTTTTTCTTCCTGTAAAACCCGGTGCGCAGCACTCACACCCACTTAGACTTTGTAAAGAGTGCTAGGCAGGTTTAGACACACCCCCTAGTTTAGCTGTGGTAAGCTAGGAGCAATCCCGAGCCACAGGGCCCCAATCCACTTACAGTATGCTTGACACACAGCCCCATGATGTTACCTATATCCTAGTCTTGCACCCAGCTATTCATACTCTTACACTGTTGGGACCTGCCTCACATCCTGGGGAAAACTGGGATTCACTATCTTTCCCCTCATTTGCATAGGATTGCCTGCTAATGCATAGTTACATGTCTCACACTGGTCCTCCCCTCTTTGCAACTATTACTTACTGGCCCTGTTGTCTTCTGCCTGCCATTGACTTGCATGGCAGAATACTGATTTTAGTTAGAATGCTTATTTTAGGTTTATTTTATTATTTTCCCCCGATCCCGTTTGCGCGCCGCTGCCCTATACTTAAGCAGCCAAGATCGGCGAAAAAAATAAAAGTTGTTTTTTTTTATTTTTTTGTTTGCAGTGCCAATGGTCTTATACTTGACCATTGGCATGCTTCCTCTATGATATGCAACCTTAATTGGAGCTGTCATAGCTCCGTTTTGGTTTTTGCAGAAATGTACTCGGTTACTATCTGAGTACATTTCTGCAGATAGTACTAGTCTTGCACAGACTATTGCAAGCTTCCTGGATTGCAAAATCAACTCATTTGCATGAATTTCTCATGCAAATTAGGTGATTTGCATACCAGGGCTTAATCTGTGCATGATTATTGCAGGAGCTCTCATGCACGCCCCTGCAGGCTATTCCTGGATTGCACAGCAGACATATTGCCTGTCATGGCTCCTGCACTAATCATGTACGCCATGCAGGGCATAGAGAATCTGGGGGAAATCTTTATTCAGGGTTGTCATGATTCCTAGAGGACATAAAAAACTTTTACTAGAAATTTTGTTCTCCTTTATATAGGAATCATGATTAAATCATGTTAAACTGGGTGTTTATATATATGAACAAAGAAGGAGGAGGACTGGGTATGATAAATCCAATAGTTATGCTGCTTCATTAAATTTGTTTAAGGTATTGAAATGGCTAAATGAAAAAAATGAGAAATTACTGACAAATATACTGAATTATAAGTATACCAAATTTTTGGAACATATAAGAAATAATAAAAGAACAAAACAAAGTTTTAATGAAGAAATAGAAAATTATCAATAAAAGATAAGAATGTGAAAAATAAAGATTGATGAAGATTGATAAAGTGGAAGATAGAAAAATAG
>NC_056741.1:1801025505-1801070505 GCF_019279795.1 Protopterus annectens | reverse complement strand
TTTTTTTTTTTTACCTCAGAGACATTTATCTGGCTGTGCATGTGTTAAAGCATATCATTAGCATGCAATTTTGTTGAGTAGTAGGCGTCATTGTCCTGCACAATCACCAAAAGGAGCTCATGTATCAGTGTCATCTTTTCCTCAGTTAGCCTCCTTAAACCTTGTAAGTAACTTGCTCCTCAATTGCTGTGATAATCCTATCATCTTCCCTCCAGTTTCTGCTGCTCTAAACCTATTGTAGCTGTAGTTATTTTATTTATTCACTGAGGCCGTGGGGAGAGAGAGAAAAAAATTAAGTTGCGCTTTTCTCCAGGACAAAACCACCAACCCAACCCCACCTTCCACCCCATGTAGTTTGTGTTTTCACCTTTTTGGTATTTGGTCATTAGTGTTTGTTGAAGTGGTTCCTCTGTGTGTTGTCAGTCAATATTTCATAGCAGATCTGAATTTGACAACTGGGTATGTATACAATGAAGGAGAGGGACAAGGGATAAGTTAAATGGATGTACACCGTTTTAGGGGTCAAATGGGGATGCAGTTGACAAAGAAGGCCAAAGGGGGAAAGGAAAACAAATGCTACTAAAAACAACTTGGTTCAGAATGCTGCCTCACAGAAAGGGTGGTATGAATCAACAATGCATTGCCTGCAGAAAAGATGTAGCTTAAGTTATCAGAAGGGTAGACGAATGAAAGTGAAGGGGCAAAGGGACAGAACAGCTGCAGCACTTTGGCAGTCTCCATAGAACACTGATCTTCCCTCACTGACATCTCTGCAACAGTAGTGTAGCTGGACTGAGATGAAGAGGACAGTTGCCCCAATTGCAGTCTTAGGGGGCGTTGTTGCTGCATGGACCCAACCACTCTTTAGTACATACTGGCATTTATAAATAAATGCCAGGAACAAAGGATGGCACTTTGTGCAAAATTAGCTAGCTACACCTTTGCTCTGAAACAACAAATGCTGGAAGTCATGAGGACAGCAAATAAAAAAATACTTCAGGCCTTATCTTCAAAGAAGATGATGTATATACTTTAGATGGTAAAATAAAAGAGGATGCAATACAAAATTCAGACATTTTAAATGTCTCAAGTGAAATTAAAGAAGTAGAGGGGGCAGTGGGATTCTAAAGAAATGCTGTGTAAAGGCAAAATGATACATTTTAAAGGTAGAAAGTGGATGATTCAGAGGTAATGTGGGGAAGCATGTTTTCCCAATGAGGAGTTTACTTGAATGATATAGCTTTCTGGAGAAAATGTTACTATGGAAACAGTGTCAAAGGTCAAAAACTGCATGGGGCGAGCACAATGCATTGCATCTACAGGAGCAGCAGCAGGCAGAACATTGGCTAATAAGTATAATGACTTCATCCATTACGTGGTATAATGTGCAGGTTAACTGGTCTAAACAATCCCCATGTACAATAAATGTCATGTTTATAGTCAGCACACCTGGGTATGATTCAAACAACTTTTACTTGCACATCATATACCTCTAAGAGTAATTTAGGCAGAAGACATTTGCTTGGCTTTCCCTTAAAAAACATTTGTGTCAAGCTGATATTAACTGTCCGTTAATAAAATAAAATAATAAGTGATGATGTATAGAGGATTAATGTGGTAGTTTATATATGGTGCACATACGCCACACAAGACACTCCATCTTTTAATATTTTGTACTTGTGCTATAACTGGGACTGAGACCACTGAACATAAGGTTGCTTTGTAAAAAAAAAAAAAATTCCCCCGATGTGTACCTTAAGTATAGTACCTAGTGAAGACTGAAACACTTCATTGACTGAGATAATTGCCTTTTATAACTATGTACCGTAGAACAGGACATCTGTCTTCTGCACACTATGTGTTCCAGTCAAATAAGACAGTATTAGAATATGTTATGTAGACATAAAGGAAAAAGTATGGCAAAACACAAAAGCTTTTTTTTGTGTTCAAATAACAAGAGAGCAGAAATGTTCGTTAGCTTCATAATAGAGCCTCATTATTCAGGAAGTAAATAAAACTAACAGCTGAGTGAGCATACGGATGTTTTATGTGTTGGCTAGGCTTACCACCCACTCCTTTTTAATAGAACAGAAAAGCCAGGATAGATCTGTTCCAATAATTGCAATTCAGATGCTGAAAAAAAATTGAAAAACACCCACTTGCAAGACAAGAACATGGCTATACAATATATGGGGGGGGCTCTAGAACAACATTCGAATATGCTTATTATGTTCATCAGGCACAAGTGGACTCCTCGCACACTGCTTATATATATATATATATATATATATATATATATATATATATATATATTATCACAATGAGCATTTCCTTTAATCTGGTAATGCTCTAATAGGATTCATAAACAGCCCTTCAACCTAGAGTACAAAACCTTGCCAATAAAATGTCTGATCTGTAAAAAATGGTATCAGCAATCTTTCATGTGCTTCAAAGCACTGTCATATCTGAATGACTGCTTTTTCTATTTGTTCCAAAAGCGTTGTTGAGGATATTGTATAGGATTATATTTCTCAGCTGTCCAGATTGTCATAGAATGTCCATATTTTTGTCTCATATTTTTGGTCTGTTCCTCTAAAATCTGCGTTTTTCTAACAAATCAGTGAGGACTGACTTCTCTAAATAATGACATTATACTAGGGCCCATGTCTTAACAGCAGAACCATGATGATATTCATACTGACAGGTGAATTTAACCAGGATGAAGGGAAATTCCTCTACTATCTTTAAATGCTGTGCAATCTTTTACATTCCCCCTGAGTTACCACCAGTTCGCACAGATGGGACTCATCCGGATGGTACCAGACAGTTTAAGATGCAAAGCAAGTAAAAAGGAATTTAATTAAATATGACTAACAAGCACCTGTAGAAACTGTTACGATGCAGATTAAAAAGATTCTGATGACAAACAAGGAACATTTTGTTTATGTATTGTTTATGTATCATGAACTTTTCCTGGCTTACTGCATGAGATTTTGGCAATATTTCACCAAAAATCTGTACTCTGTTCTATCTCACTAGAATTGTTTTATGTCTTTGAATTTTTGCATTAGCTATAACATCTATCCCTATATCCCCCTCTCTGTAGTGTTTTGTGTGTGTGTGTGTGTGTGTGTGTGTGTGTGTGTGTGTGTGTGTGTGTGTGTGTGTGTGTGTGTGTGTGTGTGTGTCTATATATATATATATATATATATATATATATATATATATATATATATATATATATATATATATATATATATTATTGTTACCATACAGTTTGTTGACATCATGGATGGTTGACTTTCTGCATTGGTTAAAATTTTCATTAGAAGTAGGCTTGATCAATCACTGCTATTGTCAAGTTGTGTTACATGTCTATAGAAGTGTAATCGAGTTTTCACTTTGGTCATAATTGTGTGACCATATAAGCTGGTAAAAATCACCAAATATCTTATTTTGGGTATTGTTTTTGGTCTTCTAATTCTCTAGTTTAGTTAGGTTCATAGGTACTTACTATGCTATTACAGATTCATAGGTAAGTACCAGGCTACCTGCCCTTGTGGGCCAGTTTCCTTTTTGTGCTCAAATTAAACTATCCTATTTGGTTAGAGATTTGGCCTTACCCATCCAATTACCCCTAATGCCTAATGAGAATAACTAGGATCATACTTTAGATAATGTTAATTATTAAAGTTACAATGTCAGTGTAGATAATGTAATATAATAATACAATATATTATAAAATATATATTAATATAATAATATTACTATAGATAATTATTAATATGTGAAGATCTTTAGAAGCCTATTCATACATTCTCATGATTAGTAAAACATTTATATGTTGTCCTTATCCATAAGGGACTAAGGTAACCAGGGGTGAATTTGCCATTACCCATCCATTTATCTAGATTATATATGAGAAATGTAATATTAGAACTTTCCTTTATGTGGCAAGTACAACAATTCCAATTAAGTGGTACTTTTGTGATTCACATCTATCCCTCCAACATTTTTTATTCATGTTGCAAAAGTGATTTAGATCTCTTAATTGCGTGTTAATGTTTCCTTTGGATTTGTGAATGTGTAGTTGATCTGACAAAATATGGTCTTTTGAGGCTTTGTACATGAAGCAGAGATTGCCTATATGATATCGAAAAAAAGAGTAAGGTTTTGAGACAGTCTGCCTAGTTTTTTTATTGTGGGCATTTAAGTTGTCTGATTTTAGGACAGGTACATACAAAAGGGGATGTTATACTTGAGGATCAGTCTGATGAATGCAGAATACATTACAATAATCAAATATATGCATACTCTGGACTGTTTCTCCCTGGGCCTCCGCTGAAAATTGGCTCGTTCCAAGTCATACTTTCCCGGTAAACAAATTTTAAATAAATAAAAAAATAAATAAATATGAACATGGATGCCATACCCTTAGTAATGAGTTGTGCAATAAAGAAGGACTTTCTTACAATAGTGGATATATAGGTTGATAAGTTCATAGGTAGGTACTAGGCTATCGGCCCAAGGGGCTAAGTAAGCCTAGCCAACAAGATTCCCTGGCTTATACCATTCAAGAAAGTTAATTTCCTGTGCCCCTGTCAAGCAGAGCCGCAGAAGTGATCCCCAGGATGTGATGAAAGGACAGTTTGTTGTCTACACAGGTTCACAGGTCGCTAACAGCTGAATCAATTTTTAGGGGCAAGGCATAAAGAGTGACAGTCTGGGTAAGGTTTGACAGGTGCAATAAGTCTCCTGGTTGTCCTCAGAAGGAGAAGCCTGCTTAGAAGATGAGTCCATAGTAGGGGAATCTATAATTAGTACAGCAAAAATAAAAGCTATCAGAATGACTTTGGCCTTCTCCAGAAACCTGTGAAAAAAGGGGAAATGGAGGAAAGTGTAAAGATCTCCTGAGGGCTACTTCTGGACAAGTGCATCTCTAGGATGTCCTTCCAAAGTTTTAGAAAGAGTAATGGTTGAAGATGCAAAGAGGTTACATCAAAAATTCCCCCAGTGCTGAGACATAGCTCAAGCTACAGACAGGCTGAAAATCCACTGTTGTGGCTTCAAGCAAAGAATGTCCTAACCTGGAAGTTAATGAATTGGATTGTTCTGGAATGTGACTTGCAACGAGATGGCAAATGGTTTCAAAGGCCCTCTCCCACACTGTCATGGCTTCCCAGCATAAGGGATAGGAATGGGTTCCCCTATCTTACATATGCCATTTCATAGACATATTACTGGAATGGATGGAACAGTGCTTTGTAAGACGGAAAATCTTGAAACACCTGCAAAGTCAAATGTACTGCTATCATTTCCAGAATGCTGATATGTAGTGAATCCTGTGTGATATCCCTGCCACCCTACAGCAACATTTGACAGCATCCCACATTCATGGATAAAACACACCTTATGTGTTACATAAGAAGGATGGGTTTGGCATAATGGTAAAAGTCTTCAGCTCATAGACACAAGGTACAGGGTTTTATTCTGTCCTCATGTTATTGCCCAGACTTAAAAGGGTCCTTCAAAACAGTAAACATAATATTCAACTATGATCTATGAATGCTTACAGATGTATAAGATGCAACTTACATTGATTAATTACATTACACTGACCATGGACCAGTGGCAAACCACTTTGCACCTAAGGCATGACAAAGGACGAATTATTATCCCAGGGATAAAAATTCTTAGGAGGATATTCAAGGTTAATTCTTAGTCTCCACTTTATTTTTTTTTTACCTGTCTTCCCCTAACCTATTGTTTACTTCATAGATTATGCCATGGTATTAATTTGGTTCCCTGAAAACAATCTTGTTTAAAAACTTCTCATTTACTTTTTGTGGACGACTTAAACTATATAGATCATCACATGATGTAAGCTCAACTGCAAATGGTTAAAACTTTCTCAGATGAGATGAGAATGTCATTTAATTTTGATAAATATGCAGAATTAAAGTTTAACGCAGGATAGTTGTAGCACCAAGAAGATATCAGTCTGGGACAGGAATGTGATATAAAGGAATTTTTGCAGGAGGGAGTGTATAAATAAAAGTAAGGAATAGTTTACAAGACCAAAACTAAAAACTGCCTTGACATCTAGGAATAAAGTACAAGCTATAAACCAATTTGATCTTCCTCTTCTGACTTAAATTTTGGGGGTTTATTGACTGGATCCAAGAGAGATTGAATCAAGCAGAGGAAAAGAAGAAAAGATGCTTCCTGCTTATAAAATTATATATAAAAATCATTGTATAACAAGGTTACATATACCTCATTCTGAAGAAGGTAAGGACCTCCTCAAAATTGATTACATGTATAGATCTGCAGTCATGGGACTGCATGCATACCTGCTGACCTCATCAGATCTGAACATAGTGAAAGTTTTAAAACAAGAAGAGAAGTCTAAAATTACTTCCTTGCTTAGTTTAGCAGAAGCATATCTATGTCAAGCATGAATGGAAATTAAACTAGAAGAAGGCAACAATTGGGCAACAACTGAATGTGGCAAAAAACAAACAAAAAAATATAAGAAGTATCAAATGAGAAGGAAGGAAAAAAGAAATGTGGAAAGGGCATTAAAATTGTGGCAATTACAGAGATCTTCTGGACTCTCAGTTGGAGAAAGATATGATGAAGAAATGGTTAAGGAGAGGTAAACTGAAATCAAAAGATGAATGGTTAATAATGGCAGTCCAAGATAATGGACTTAGTTCAAGTTGGTTTACAGAGTCCACTGAACATGTGGCAGAAACAGAAAATGCAGGTTCTGTAAAAAAAAAAAAAAAAAAAAACTGGAAGCTGTCATATAATTTGTTGCCTGGTATAATATACTCCTGGCAGAGGACCTATATACTGAAAGGAGCAATAATGTGCTAAGACTTTTGTATTCAGAATTGTGGAAACACTACCATGTTAAAGTAAATGAGAAGCTTTGGAAACATGAACCACAATATATTGTAGAAAATGAAGTTTATATCACAAGGGATCACCCATTACCACTCAAAAAACAGATGTCAGAAAAGTAGATGTAGTAGTCCAGGAAAGAAAGGAAGACTAGAGTAGTACTGATCATTGAAACTGATGCATGCAGCGATTGCAGTGCCTTATGATCATTGAAACTGATGCATGCAGTGATTGCAGTGCCTTATGTACATTGAAATTGATGCATGCAGCGATTGCAGTGCCTTATGTACATTGAAACTGATGCATGCAGCAATTGCAGTGCCTTATGTACATTGAAACTGATGCATGCAGCGATTGCAGTGCCTTATGTACATTGAAACTGATGCATGCAGCGATTGCAGTGTCTTATGTACAGAGAGACTCGAAGTTATAAAATACAAGGATCTGCAGGCAGAAACAAACAACATTGAAGAAAGATATCCAGACAGTTACAACAGTAGTAAAAGCAATTGGTTTCATAAAGAATATGCAAGCAATAGGTCTCATAAAGAAGAATTTACAGTTGTATTTAGATATGCTACTAATACATGTAACTCCATATGATTTACAGAAGGAGTGAATTATGGGCACATTGCAGGTGCTGCAAAGAACACTTCTGGCTAACATCAAAGATTGAAACAACACTAATTTCATCAATGTTAATCATACTTTTACTTAAGAATGGGGCTCATTCCTGTCATCATATTAGAAATAGGGAGAAATTAAACTAGCAAAAACATATGTGGTGATTGTCACAGCTGAGCGAGCTTCAAAGAATATGCCCAAGATAGGTTGGACATTCAAATCTACCATATGAGGTGATCCTTGCATTTTCCTCAAATCCTAACTGTCAACTCTAATGGACCTATTAACTGCTTTCAGTAAACTCTCAGTTCCTGGTGTAATATTGTCAAGCAAAAACTAGTGCTGCATACCATGTAAATTGAAGCCAGCATCCTAAGACAAAGGATTTGCCATCATTAAAAATCTCTGAATAATCTGAGACAATTGACTGAATAAGAATTCTGTTCTGTGGAAGAACTAATTGACAAGTCACTGAGCCCATTTTACATTCCATGAATGTGATGGACTTAATATGTATGAGCAGAGTTTTGTGGTGTTCACCAGTATCCCTGAAACCTGAAACAGAGGCAGGAATGTCAAATGTGGAGGTCAAAGACAAGCCAGTTATCCATATAGAAAAACCCTGGTGCCCTGCAGCCTTAGCTGTGCTTTGCTACTGCCATGATTTTGGAAACACCCCCACCCCCCAGGTGCCAAGGTGTGACCAAAGAGTTTAAGCTAAAACTGAAAATGACTGATTCCTATATGGAGGCACTAGAACCCTAAAGATCCTTCTGCTGTCTTGTTGTATAGCTAGGAGTTTTTGAGATCCATAAAGCAGATTTAATGATCTTGCAGACACAAAAGTATAATCAGTACTGTTGTCAACTGCTCAAGCTCAGGTTGAACTTGGTCTTTCATATTCTTGGGTGCCACATAAGAGCTTGGATTAAATTCCTAGCCCTTGCTTATCCGGTGAGAGCCCCCTGGACTGCTTTTTTTTTTTTGGTAATAGTCTTACAGCCTTTGTCCTTGATGTTGCCTTCTGAAGAGGTGGAATGCCTAGAAGGAGAAAGAAACTGCAGTCTGGCAAGAGAGACAAAGAGGATTCTATAAATACACTCTGAATATTATTGACCTCACCCCCTTGTCTGGTGCAATGGACATCATTGTGGTTAAGTGGAAAGACAGGGTCCCCTACTACCTCCACAGCTGGATGGTTGGACAAGTTTTCAGGGAACATACAGCTTGTACTTGTCAGGGGATAAAAATATTCCTTACATTTCTGCTGGTTGTGACCACATCTGAATATATAGTAGGCTAATCGACCCAAGGGGCCTTTTTAAGCCTATCTATGCTTCCCAATATGATTTGCTAGGTACTGGTTCCAAGAGTTTTGTGAGCATGGGTGGCCAACCATTTGCAAGCTTCGTCTCTCTGATAAAGACATAGGTTCCAGATCAGGGGTAAATTTATGGTTACTCATCCACTGATATAAGTTTTGCTTGAATGAGTGCAGAGATGACCTCGCTTCACATTGATGAGAATCCTGTACCAGAGAACAGAGAGCTTCTAAGACACATACATACCTACAGCATGTCCTACTTATGTTAGAGCAAGGTTTAGGTCCCTGGATGAGGTGTTCCTGAGGCTATTTGTTTTACGAATGTACAACAGATCCATTTGGGTGGGATTTGAGAATGCTTTGTAGGCCAGGTATAGCACACTTCCAAGTAGCCTGTTGGAGACCAAATATAAGGACAAAGCTTTAAGGAGGTCTACACAGGACTTGTATTTCACGCCTTGTATTCTTTTCATGAGGAATCTCTGAAGATGCTTCATTTGTTGCATATGCCTGACAAGGTACATACCGAAGGGGCATTGTACTTAATGATTGGTCTTACGAGAGCAGAAAACAATGGAATGATAACATGTTTGGATCTAGATGCCATAACCCTGCTTATAAGTTGTGCAACACAGAATGATTTCCTCATTACAGTAGACACATGATGGTCAAATGCCAAATCACTGGAAACATGCATTCCCAGATCCCTAGCTACTCTTATCTACTCTTAGAGGTGTATTGTCAGTGTAGTAGTTTGCTAGGGTGACTGTTTTTCTGAAAGACAGCATTATGCACTTTTTGGCATTTAGTTTAGACCATGAATCTGTCACCAGTTGTTAGTCTGTGTCAGGCCCTCTTGAAGGATATTGTGTCTTTGGGAGGATTCAGTGACTGCACCCAATTTGCAATCATCTGTAAACTTGGTCAGACAGAGACCCTTAGATTTAGCTTTGACCTGAGAAAAGTAAATGCCAAACAGGAGACCTGAGCCCTGAGGCACCCCACTAGTAACTGGCCTTTTTGTGGAGGTATAGCCCCCTATTCTAACTTCTTGGGTGTCGTTTATAAGCTAGTTGGCTATCCAGCAAGTGAAGTAGGGGTTTATACCTAGTTCAGCAAGCTTTTCTACAATGCCCAAGTGGGGTATTGTGTCAGATGTCTTGAGCGGGTCACGGTAGGCGGTATGCACTGGTTTGCCCTCATCCTTTGATTGGGTGACCTTCTCAATGAAGTTCACCAGGTTAAGCAGGCTAGCCCTGCCCTTGACAAACCTCAGCTGATTTGGGTCCAATATCTGTAGGTTATCTATGTTGACATTTAGGATATACATGAACAATCTTTCCACAGCTTTGCATATCAGGCTAGTCAGGTCTATGGATCAATAATTCAATGGGTTTATGAATGGCACACTCCTGAGCAGTGGGGATACCATTAGAGCCCTCCATGTTTTTAGCATGAAGCCTCTTTTGGAGTCTGTGGTTAGATATGATTCTAGTAGGCCAAATAGTTCATGTTTCATGCTATTAAGGAGGCATCTTTGTATATTATCTGGGCCCATCAATGCAGTGTAGTTCGCTTTGGAGAGTGTCTTGAGTACTTGCTCTCTAATGATTGTTGGTGGAGTTATGGATGTAGGTATTTCCTGATGTTCATCTGGCAGAGAGAGGGAGGGAAATTGAGCAACATTTGTTGGACAGAAGGTTTGCTATATCTTCTGGCTAGTATAGGTGGCATCAATTATAATTACTTTGTTAAATTGCTGTCTATTGCCTTTCAGGGTACGGACATACCTTAAGAAAGTTTTGTGATCGTCTTTGGCCTGGGATGTTAACTTTAACTCAGATGTGACTTTGGTAGACTTGATTATCCTCCTGAGTTGCTTGCTTAGGTTTATGAGGAATTTTTTACCTTGCCGGGCATTGTGCTTATAATTTTTGCCATGAATTTCTTCCTTTTGTTATACAATCTATTGATGTTGTGATTCCACCAGTCTAGCTTGCTTTTGCTTGTTTTTTTTTTCAGTTCATCCTTCACTTAATACAGTTAGGTACAGCTGCTGATTTTTTTGAGGGATGGCATAAAATTTTGGTAGGAAATTTTCCCCCCAAAAATTCCTAAAAGTTCCAGTGTTAGCTGGCATCCTTAGTATTACCTTTACTTCAAAGGAGACAGCATTATGATCTAACCTGACCAGTAAGGACATTACACAAGGGAGAGTGCTATGTTCTTCCATGTTTGTAAGGACCTGGTCAAGAATGTTTGTACCCCTAGTAGGCATACAGACTAACTGGTCCAAGGTGTTTGTATTTACAAAGTCCAGGGATCTCTGGGCCTGCATGTTAGCAGTTGTGTATGATTCCTAGTTTATACTGGAGTAGTTAACGTTGTCCTTATGCATGGTGTTAGGTTGAATGGGAGATGTCTCCAGTACATTTATGCATGTATTTCTTTTTTCTGTTTCATAGAGGGGGACCAATAGCTTACAAGGATATGCCATGGGACCCCATCAAATTTAATTTGGACATGGATTGGATGAAGCTCATTATTTGATGGACCAACCATGAAGTATTTTTGTTTTCAGCGTAATTAGAGACACCTCCACCATTAGTCCCTTACTATGCAGCATCTGATGTACATGTGTGGAAGTCATTCAGAAAGTTGCTGTAGCATCTGGGGCCTGTCCAGCTCTCTTAGTATTAGGTTGTTGTAAGTAGCATGGACTCCACTGTATTCTAGTGTAAGATAGTTGTGGAAATTGAAATTTAATTGTAAAAGGTGTGAGATCCTTGCTGTCTGGCTCTTGCTTCTGCAGTTATTTTTTTCACTGCCTTACCAAAAAGCAGGGTTCCAACATAATAGTCTCCCCCTGAAAAGAGACAACTAGCCTAAGAGGACTAACCCAGTCAACAAAAGAAAATAAATAAGGGGTATTTATAAAAATGGCCTTTGTGTCCTCTGCAAATCTGTTAGGTGCAACGAGGCATGGCATTTAATGGCTATGGCAATGCTTGCCACCCTCACAGATCCATCTGTAGTTTTATGAGCAAGGCACATGAGCTGGGACTACAGGACAAAGCTAACATCTAAGATGACAAGTTCTTCCCCTTTAGGCTACCCTTCTAGAGTCTTGGATACATCAAAAAGGAGTTGTCTTCACTGAAGCTGCAGCCAGGTTGGAGTCTGACTGTAGAGACCTACCAAAGCATTCTGGTCATTAGGAGGCTGGAGCATCCTCTTTAGCCTCTCTTGCCTAAAAGCCACCATGTCAAGGCTTTTTAATGCTGAATGTAAAATCAGTTACACAATTTTGTCATCTGGGGAGAATCACCAAAGAATATTTCCCGAGTAATTGGAAGGCCTCCTTTAGTTTAACTCATTCACACCTATAGTGCCTTATTTATATGCTTCCTGTTAACACCCATTGATATTTATGTTCATATTTTTATAACTAAGGAACATGGTGTGATGCCCCTGAACTGGCCCAGTAATCAAGGAGCCTCAATCTTCACCACTCGCACCAGTGAGAGACATACACATTGGGAGGATGACAAGTACACACACAGTAAAGTACAGTTTCCCTTAAGAGCATACAGAGATCACAGTCAGTCTGGGGCTGGTTTCTGCCTCCTTCTCCAGATCACCCAATAAGACTCCCCACTGGCACAGCTATAAGGTTTAAGATCTTAGCGGAGTGGTCAAGCCAAAACCTCCAGCATTCTCTGCTTCATGTCTCTGCCCAAGTAGCTGACACACACACACACACACACACACACACACACACACACACACACACACACACACACACACACACACACACACACACACACACTTTGAAATTTGATTTATATACAGACACACAGACACTCCTGGGGAAGGCTGGCACAGGTTTACTAGCTATGCCCCCTTCTGCCCAGACTATAAGGTAGTTATCACTGCCACCAACCACTATTTATCAGCTACTCTGAGGCCCTTACAAAGGGTGCCTAATCCTGCTGTGTAATGTTACTATTATCCAAATGGTAAGTGTGACCATGAGCAAGTCTATTGGAGTGGCCTGTACAGTGTCACCAAATAAATATGCAAATACCCTAAGAGCTTAAGTATGTCTCACAAATATCAGCCACAAAAATAGGTTTAAATATATTTAATAATAATTAATAACAGAACAAGACAATACTCAATCAACACAGTAACTGCAGAGTTCAGAATCATAGGAAATATTTTAAAACAACATTGCAGGACAGTCTCAAATAAATACAGAAATCATCTAAACTAATCTTTACTATATTCCTAACTATATCTAAAATAAATTATGCCCTAAGTAACTTACTTACAGAGCAAGGCAGATGCAGAAGCGCTGAATGGATGTTTCTAGGTCCAAGACAAGATACAAAATGCACAGTCTTTCTCTGAGAGAGTTCTTAAATTAATAATCAACATTACTGCTGCGTTAGCTCAGGTGACATTACTCTTTGTCACCTGACTTCAGTTCCCAGGCTAAACAGATACTTAGAATTTAAGAGCTCTGTGTCAAAAATCCATATCTCTCAGAAGTGTGCAGCTGCTAGGAAGTCATAGAGCAATAAAACACTTTTACATTTGAAACCTAGTAATTATTTCTGTTTCAAGACATATAGGAAAACCTCTAGCTCTAGACATTGTGTCTACTTACTGAGAGATAACAAAATTGTAAAACACTTTACTTTTCAACTTATTTTCTTGACGTTTTGCAAGTTTTTTATTTTTTTATTGTTATTATTTTACATTTATTGACCGGGCTAGTCTAACTGGATATATGTCCATTTTCAGGAGAGGCCCGAGGAGAAAAGCTCCGAGAAAAAAATGTATTATACATAGAGTCTACAGAAAATAGTGGCAAAAACACAATACAATTACATAAGTATGAAACTGATTAGTAATATGTTTTAGCAACAATTTTTAAAGTTGCAAATAGTAAAAAACATATTGGTTTTATCAAGTTGTATAAAAAAATAAACAAAAAACATTTAATGTACATGAGTTTATGCAGCACAGCAAAAAGGGAAAAAGAAAAAATTTAATTGAATCAAAAGAGAAAAAATGTAGAGGATAGAGAAGTACCATAAAAAATGTTTTTAGTGGATACGTATTTAGAGAAAGGGAAAAATAGTATCAGTCAGGATTGGTTCAGGGGCAGGTCCATTTGTTTTTAATGAAGATTTTCAATTGTTTTTTGAAAAGGTTAGTGGAAGTAAGGGATGTACTTTCTCTTGGAAGTTTGTTCCAAGTTTTTCCAACAGCATTGGAGAACAGGCAGTCCCCAGATTTGTTGTTAGATTTTATGGTTGCTACTTGTAGTTTTTTAGCGGATTTTAAGGTTGGAAGATTTTTATAGGAGTTAAAAAGGTTACAGAGTATGGAAGTATTTGTAGGATGATGTAAAACCTTGTGGATAAAAATAAGTTGCTGGAAGAGAAGTTGATTTTGTACTTCTATCCACCCTAGAAGTTTAAGATTATGGCAATGGTGGGTACGGAAAGGGGCATCATTGGCAAATCTGGCTAGGTTGTTGTAGGAGGTTGCTAGTTTATTCAGATTGCTTTTGGATAGGTTAGTGTAGATAGGGGAGGCATAGAGAAGGGTGGAAATAAGGTGGGTTTGGGCAATAGAAATCTTAGCTGAGGGCATGAGAAAGGGTTTGATTCTATAGAGGAATCCAAGTTTTCTGTTAACTGATTTAATATTTGAGTTAATGTGTATGTCAAAGTTGAGATTGTTATCTATTGTTACACCCAGGAGTTTAGTGGTGGTGTCGGGAGCAATTTCTGTGCCATTATTTGATATAAGTATGAAATTTATGGTGGGGGGACTTCTGTGTGGGTGTAAACAGTAATAATTTAGTTTTATTTGGGTTAAGGAGGAGACATCTGTGATGGAACCAGTTTTCCACTAAGGTAAAGGATGTTTGTGTACTGGTTTGTAGTTGAGCTGGGGAGGATGCTGTACATATCAAGGGTGAATCATCAGCATATTGAATGCATGTAGTTTGGGGAATGGAGGTTTTCAGATCGTTAATGAAAATAGTGAAGAGGAGTGGTCCAAGAATAATTAATCATTGTGGGACTCCAAGGGTGATTGGAAGCTGAGAGGATAAGTTATTGCCCCACAGGACTGCTTGTTTTCTGTTATCTAGGTAGGACTGGAACCATTGTACTAATTGAGAATCAAGAGAAAGTGATTTAAGTAGACCTATCAATAGTTGGTGGTTAACTATATCAAAGGCCTTTGAGAGGTCTATGAAAAGTGCAGAAGATAGCAGGTTATTTATTAATGCAGTCTGTAAAGGATAGAAGAGCAGTTGTGGTACTATGGTGTGGTCTGAAACCATGTTGGCAGTCCACTAATAGTTTATTTTGGAGGAGATAATGCAGTAGTTGACGGTGGATACATCTCTCCATAATTTTTGCTAGGGGAGAGAGAAGGGCTATAGGGCGGAAGTTTGCTAATTCATTTGAGGTACCTCCTTTATGCAAAGGGATGATATGAGAGACTTTCCAGATGGATGGGACATAGGATTCAGAAATGGTTCTGTTTATTAAGATAGAAATAGGGTAGGCAAGTACATCTGCTGCAATTTGCAGGTATTCGGCTAGGAGGAGGTCAGCTGATGGTGGACATGGTTTAAGTTTTAGAAGCAAGGAGTGTATAAGAGATGTTGGAACAGGCTGGAGGTTGAGTGTTTGGGGCAAGATGGTTGGTGAGGATAATTTGGTGGTGATCACAGGTGGCAAGTATTTGATAGTGATTGGACTGTTTCAGAGAAAAATATATTAAAGGTGTCAGCAATTTGGTTGGGAGAAGTTTGAGTTAAGTTAGAGGGGGGTAGGTGTTTTGGACTGTCCTGGGTGGAGTAGTTTATTGATTCCTGACCAAAACTTTTGTGGGTTTTGCTGTTGGGTTTGTTGGAGTTTTAGGTAGTAGTTTTTTTGTCAAGGTATATAGATTTTTTTGTGGAATTACGAAGTTCTCTAAATTTTAGGTGGTCAATTGGGTTTTTAGTTTTTCTCCATTTGGACCAGAGTTTATTTCTTATCCGGATGTTTAGCCTGGTATCCTTAGAGAGCCAGGGAGCTGGTTTGTTTTTGATTCTAACAGTGCAAGTGGGAGCATGGTGATCTAGGATTTGCAAAAATGTTTTGTTAAAGAACGATACAGCTTAATCAAGAGGTAGGTATTTTAGGGGAAACCAATTACAAGCTTTGAGCTCAGCTTGGACGTTAGCTGGGTTGAGATTTTTCTTGTTTCTGGTAGTTCTAAAAGCTATTTGATTGTGAATATGGGTCTTTTGCCTAGAAATGAAAGTAAGAGAATGGTTGCTTATATCGTCTGGGAGTATACCTGTTTTATAGGCAAGGGGGGATGCTATTTACTAGTATCTAATCTAAGGTGGTTTGTTTCTTGCTAGGTTTTTGGGTTCTGGTAGGGAAGGTAATGGTTTGATGGAAGCCAAAGAGATTTATATGAGTAGTAGGGTTGGCAGAGGTACAGCCATTCCAGTCAATATTAAAGTCTCCAAGGAATATGGTTTCTTGAGGTGGGGATCTGGAAAGCCCCCTAAAGGTATTTTCAAGAGTGCTAATGTTATTTCCTAATGGGATATATGAGCAAAGAATGTATAAAGCTTTATTTGGATTCATTTGGAACTTCGAGGTAAGAATTTCAGCATAATTAGTTGATGGTGGACGTATATCTAGTGATGTGACCTTCAATTCAGATTTGAACAGTATTGCAACCCCACCACCCTTTTTATTAAGATTATCAAGTCTGAGAATGTTATAACCTGGGGAGATATTGTCATTGTCTTTAGTCGAGGGTTTAAGCCAAGTTTCAGTAAGGCATAAAATGTCAAAGGAATAGGTGTCTAATAGGGTGTGTAGCTGGGTAATTTTATTGTTTACACTACATATATTGAGGTAACCTATTAGTAGAGAGTTTGGGCTTTTTGGGAAGGTGAGAGGAGTGGTAGTATTGACTGATGATGTTTTCTGGGAGGTAAGGTTAGGACCAGGGTTTGGGTGGATGTCATCATGTAACAGTAGAGAATTAAGAGGATTAAATGATAGTTTTAACTAGCAAACAACTAGCAACATCTTCACTGTAGTGTAAGGAAAATCCACTATTAATGTAAATTTATCTGTCTCCCACTGTATGTTAACTCTGTATGTTCCAGTTTCTACTATTAAAAGATATATTTCAACAGGTATATAGTTTATATACATTTCTGTTCTTTTCTGGTAGGGTACACTGTGGATACATTCTTGAAGCTCAGTAAATAACATACAATTCTCTTACATTTGTAAGACAAGCATATGAATCCTATTACTATTCACAAATGACATGATTATTTACACAATTCTTGATAGTTGGACTGGTAGTATTTCCCTAGTGTCACATATGGTATGAGATGCCACAGTGGGAGACAGATAAATATACATTGATAGTGGATTTTCCTTACACTACAGTGAAGATGTTGCTAGTTGTTTGCTAGTAATTATGAAATTTATCAACATTTCCATATTTACTTAATATTTAAAAAAAGTGACTTACAAACTATTGCATGGCAATAGGTAAAACCTTAGATATTATTAATGAAAACTGTTATTGATATTTGAACTGTAAGTTATACATTGTAAGAGATATTTAGTATTATCATACTGCTAATTATACAGTTAAGCATATGATTTCATATTCATGTAAATATCTCAATAATCATGCACTCAGAGAGGAATTTCTTGGTGTCACATGAAAGCTTATGCTGGTTAACAAAAGTTTTCTAACAATATATGTGTAGGTTGTACAGTTTCCAAGATATGACTGTGAAAATTTAGCAAAAAATATAATTTTGGGGTTTTGTGAATTATAATAAATTATATAATAATTGTGAAAAGACTACTTTTTACTGATAATATTGCTATTTGTAAAGTTTTAAAGCTTTTATTGTTCACAAAATATTTACAAGTATTTATCTTATGCCTTTAAAGTAGAATTTTTAGAAAATGCTCTGGAATCAAGGGTATGTGCAGTCTGCTAGAAGTGTGACATTTCACACCAGATGTGTGTTTATGAGTTGTTTAATTGGACAGGGGGCATCTGGGATCCATTCTTCCTTAGCCTGATAATCAAGAATTTCTGTTAACTCATGCTCATCTTAGGGAGATAGTGGGCTCACAGTCTTTTCATGTTTGTATACTTTTATGTTATTGACACTTGCACCTAGCCTTCCTGGGTTCCTTTGTAGTGGATGAATCTGAGGTGAAGGAACAAGCCATATATCCAGAAAAGCTTATCACAAATGGGCCAGGCCTCCCAGCCAGTGGTAGTTCAGCAGCAAGACTGTACTCCTACTGTGTACAAAGAGAGCATCTGGGAAATAAAAAAATGTTCAAGCTTGTTTCCTGCCTTTCCTGTAAGTGGTCTAGACTGTTTGTAGGCTTCTGAGCCCCCAAGCCCTTCTGTCTTGGAGGGAAGCCTTCTAGCTTAGTTTTGTTTCTTATAACTAGCCAGTTTTCGAGTTTCAGCACTCAAATCTGTTTCTTTGAACTTAGCACTTGTTCAGAACTCATTGTAAGCACTACATAAGCTGCAAATTACTACAGCACTCAACTTTCCTCACTTGTCTAGTGGAAAGCAGTTTTAGTACTTAATAAATAAGCACCTATCCAGGCATGTCTAAGGGTCAGCTCCCAGTGATTTCTCCTGTCTACCTGATGAATCTGGGCATCTTGGGCAATGCAGCAATTGCCTTATGTACACAGACAACCCTCTCCTCCTATCACCCAACACTACAACCTGTGAGAGATGCACTTATATAGCCAAACTGGAAGCAAAGCTCTCTTCATCCAAGACTGGACTAGACAGTCAAGAGGAGAAGGTAAACACTTGCACCACACCACACTCATCACATGGTCCCTCGAAACATACACCACCAAAACACACACATAGAAACACAACACACACACCTACATTCACGGAGGCTCTCAATAAAAACCTGCCCAAGCATCAGGGACCTCCAAAGCAGAAACGCAAGCAAACTCCACCCCCCCAACACAACCCAAATGACACATAGCCCACAAACTCAGTGTGCCACTCAAACACAGTCCATAAGGCATAACAACGCACCCAGCACTCTAGTCATAGGTGACTGTATAGTCAGGCACACTGATGTTCCACTCACCAGGCTAAACAAGGAGAAAGTTACTGTCAGCTGCCTGTCAGGTGCCAGGATCCGCCACATAATGCATGCACTCAGGTCACTCCACAGCAAGTACAAATATGACACTGTCACTGTCCATGATGGTGTGAATGACCTAAGATGTACCTCCCTGGACTAAATGAAAAGAAACATGGAGGAGCTCTCCGATCTTGTAGCCCAGGCAGGTATAACCCTAGCCCTGAGTAGCATCCTGCCATCACCCAGAATGATACCACAGTACAAGGACAAAATGACTGACTTCAACAATTGGCTAAGCTTCTGGTGTCATTCTGGGACGACATGATCAACAGACCACAATGCTTTGCCAGAGATGGCCTGCACCTGTCACCCTTGGGATTCCGGATACTGGCTGAGGCTCTTGCTACCCCTATAGTGTCTTTTTTAGGCAAGGTTCAAATGAAAAATTCACCACCATAACAGGTACAAGCAAGCAAAATCTGAGGGTAATGCTACTCAATGCTAGAAGTCTACACCTCAAAATGCACTCACTCGAGGCACTCCTTAAAATGGAGAACATCAACATCTGTCCAGTGACAGAGACCTGGTTCAAAGCTCCAGAACCAGCTGCAGCACCCCTGCATTACCAGGCTATAATTCATGCCACACCTTTCTGCCACCTAACCTGGAATGAAGCACTAAAGGTGTTGGCGTGTCCATATTCATTAAGGATATCCATATCTCCAGGCTAGTTGCACAGCATAATGCATCCGAGATTATCCAAGTGCAACTAACTCTGGGCAAGACCGCAATCCAGATTGTAGCTTGCTACAAACGCCCCCACCATGCCCCAGGATTCCCACTCCTCATACCTTGATACACTGGACAGTATTAGGGTACAACCCAACACCCTATTAATGGGCGATTTCAACTATCCCACCATTAACTGGGAAAACTACTCATGTACCAACTCGTTTGCTCAACGTTTTCTGGAATTCATAAATTCCAACGCCTTGGATCAACTTATTCACACCCCCACCAGGGGCAGCAATATCCTAGACCTGGTCATTACCAACATGGGCATCCGGTGTTCCACACCAGAGGTCAATTCCTCATTGGTCAGATCCGACCACAAGCTAATCACCCTAGACATCTACATTCCGCCCCCACCCCCAATTAGGGAAACCACCGTAAAAAACTTCTCCAAGGCCAACTTCACACTTCTTAAGACAGAAGTGGCAAACTTCATGACACCCATGCAGATGGACAATAGAGGTATGACTGCTGAATCCTACACAAATGCACTTTATAAGCACTTACACGAGTGCATGGATCATGTTATCTCTAATAGAACCAAGATGCTATCCTCCAAAAAAAGGAAGCCAATCTGGTGGTCCTCTGCCATAAACAAACTCTACAACAGAAGAAAGAAACTGTTGCAAAAAAGAGTAAAATCCCATGACTGGAGGAACTCCCTGGTCAACCACAGTAAGAAGCTGAGATCCCTCATAAAATCCTCCAAAGCTAGTTACGTAAAGAAAATTGCCACTGACTCTAAAGACAACCACAAAGCATTCTATAGATATGTCAAGAATCTCAATGGCAACACTCAGATCTGCTCTGAGTTACAGCACAATGGCACTAAATATACAGAACCAACTGATATTGCCATCATCCTGGCAGATAGGTTCAGTGCTAACTTTACCCCCCTCTTACCCCCTAGATGGCCCATCTCTATACCGGAAGAATGCAAAGTTCCTGTAATCACAGCTGCACAGGTAAAAAACACACTCTCCAAAGCCAAGAACACAGCATCCATGGGACCTGACAATATTCCAGGCTGCGTTCTACATGAACTACAGAATGAAAAGGCACCCTACCTGAGTACCATGTTCAATCATAGCCTCACCTCAGGCTTTGTGCCCACTGAATGGTGCACTGCGATGGTTATCCCACTCCACAAAGGGGGAGACATGATGGACCCCAGGAACTACCGCCCCATTAGCCTGACGAGTCTTGTCTGCAAGGCCATAGAACGTATCATCATGGAACTCATAAACAAAGACATTGGTAATCTCCAAACTCTGGACCGTACCCAGTTCGGATTTGTAAAAGGCAGATCATGTCTCCTAAACCTGATTGACTTCTTTGAAGCAGTCACCAAAGCCATAGATGAGGGTAAAGTGGTTCACACAGCTTATCTAGATCTCAGCAAGGCTTTTGACACCATCCACCACTCTGGAATTATCGATAAGCTCACTAAACTAGGTAAAGATTCCTATGTCACAAGATGGGTTGCCAGCTGGTTCATGGACAGTCCCCACACTGTGAAAGTAGCAGACTCCAAATCCGACTTCAGACCAGAGACAAGTGGAGTACCACAGGGTTCAGTCCTGGGTCCTCTCCTGTTTGGTATCTACTTCTCTGAAGTATACAGAAGGTCTTTGGCTAACAAAGTTTGCAGATGACTGCAAACTAGGAGCCATAATCGAAACTCCTAATGATGTGGACATACTACAAAAGGGCCTCACTGAGACAGATGCTTGGTGTTAAAGCCATGGCCTGAAGCTCAATGCCAAAAAGTGTATTGTCACCCCCTTTAATCAAAACTCTTTACCCATGAACTACCACATAGCTGGTAGTCTACTTAATGCCAAAATTGTGATAAGAGACCTTGGGACACAGGTGGACAGCAGTCTCTCCTTTGATAACCACATCGCCACAGTGGTCAGAAAATCCTTCTACATGGCTCACCTCATCACAAAATGTTTCTCATCCAGAAAAAAAGAGGTCATTGTTCCCCTCTACTCATCACTCATTAGACCCATTATAGAGTACAACGCCTCTTTTGGTATGTACCTCACAAGACATCTACAACAACTGGAAAGGCCACAGACATACCTTACAAAGAGGATTACTGGCCTCAAACAGATGCCCTATGCAACCGTCTCAAAAAACTCCAGCTTTACTCCGTCACATATCGCCTACTCAGAGGCGATCTCTGCCTAACATACAAAACTATGTCAAACCCAGAGCTGTTGGACATGCTCCACTTAAAGAAATCCCAATCCCTCTGAGCTACACACTCTAGGGACCTAAACCTTGTCACCACAATAAGCAGAACATGCTGGAGGGATAGATTCCTGTCCCAGAGACTTCCCATACTCTGTAACAGACTACCTATCTATGTCAAACAGAGCTCCTCATTAGCACTCTTCAAGAAAAATCTTGATGATTGGATGGGAAATAGAAAATTCACCCGAAGGATCACTTCTGTGGCTCTGCTCAACAGAGACACAGGAAAATAATTTTCTTGGGTGGCAAAAGCCAGGGTACATTTTTAACTAGGCTTATATAGGCCCTAGAGCCAATAGTCTAGTATCTACCTATGAACTTATGAACCTATAAGGGGAGATACCTGTCTAGTAAAGCAGACACATGTGCTCCCAAGAGATGAGTCATGGTCAAAAATCTATGCTGGTAGAGGTTTAGGCAGGGAAGCCTGCATCAACAGAGCCTGAAAAGGGTCACCTTAGGTCAATGGGATGCAATGTCAAAGGGTCAAAAGCAGTCCACCCTTAATCTTGACTGCTGGTGCCATGAACAATGTTAAAGTAGAAACTGGAATCTCAAGGTCAGCTATCAAAATACCATCTCCAGATATGAAATGAGTGGTCAGTCCCAGTGACATCATGACCAACCTTGCCTCTGAGAAATCTACCATCAAAGCTGGATGGCTCCTTAACACTGATGACTTAGAGGTCAAGAAGTCCGGCACTGATAACATTGTCAAGGTCAAGATGACTGAGGCTTAAGAACACAAACCTAACTAGCAAGACTGTTGTCTACCTCAACAAGTCTTTCAATGTAAAACCAGATATTAATAAGTCAGCTGTCCACCATATAGCTTCTGGAATCTGAACTGGACCCGACAAGCAAAACTTTCAGGGCAGAAGCAGCAAAATTTGCTAAATGTATTTATTTAACATGTGTTGACCAGGAAAGTCCGACTAGGACAGAACCTATTTTCAGAAGAGGCCTGGGCAGAAACACATGTCTTTGGAATGTGGGAGGAAACCCATGCAAGCACAAGGAGGACTTGCAGACTCTGCACAGAAGGCACCCCAGCTGAGAATCAAACCATAGAACCTCTTGTTGTGAGGTGACAATGTTAACTGCTGCACCACTGTGCTGCCTAATGCAGGAACTCTTCTCACCCTAGTGTTAGCAGGGGGGAGCAGACCTGAGAACACATGTGCTACTTTGACAAAAAAGGCCTGACACGTCATATAGTAAAGCTCTACAGATACAGAGCACCTGTACTTGAATGATCTTAGTGACTATGGTCCATGGCTTCTAAGCTTACTCTCAGAAGTCTTTGAGAAGATGCTGCTGGGATGAGGACTGGAGATGGGACTATCCCTAGACACTGTTGATCTTCTTGGAGGAGGAGGAGGAGTTAAATCCCTAGTCTAACCTTCCTTTAGTAGGACAGCATAGTCTGGCTCAGCTGAAGCAGTTTTATTTGAGCTCTTGGACAGTTTTGGGGAACATAAGCAGAGGGAAAAGCCCTAAAAGTTGGAGGCATGTGGCAGGCTTTAGTTTCTCAAGCTTCACTTTTCTTCTGTCCTTCAGGGTAGAAGCCTTGAATGAAACAAATTATCACATGGTTCTGAAAATTAAGCATCAGTTGGGGAATCGGTCTTTAAATGCAGTTCTTGAATTATTTTGATTTGTTTTTGCCCAAAATAAGACCAAAGAATGGCAAAGACTGCCACAAATAGAACAGTTTAACAACAACAAATGATAACAACACTGTCACAAAGAAAATTTTCCACAATATACAACAGCTATAGAACACTAACTGTGCACTGTTCAATAAACTGCTAACAGCTTTCAAAACTCTAGAGAAAGAACTACAGCTACACATTCAACCAAAGGAAGAAACAAGTTAGCTGGATGGGAGCAATTCTGCCAAGCTAGGGAGATCTTTGGTATACACAAAAAAACTTTCTAAAACCCCTAATACCCTGTTATAGACCAATATAATCATATCATAACCCTTATAGAAAGAACTCAACAAAAATTAAATGACTTGCTTTTCTGGGCTCAAAAACTAACTCCCTTCCACTGAAGCCCAGTCAGAGCAGCCATGGGTAAGGGCGTCCTACTTACTCATCTAGAATATGGTTTACCCCTCTTTGCTAGTGTCCCATGCAAAAACTCTACTGCCCTTCAATCCATCTCTAAGAAAATTTATTTTCAGTTTCATAGCTCTATCTCCTCCTCTAGAATACCGCTGACTCATTCTCTTTTAAAGGCCATGTGACTGCTTGTGAAGCAAAGTATAGATATCCCCCTAGGCTCACCGCTGTTTAAACTTCTTCATCAGGACACACCGTCCACACTAATCTCCAGCCTCTTGCAAAACCCCTCTGTTATAACCTCTGAATTCAATCCAGCTCAGGCCTACTCCTCCAAACACCAAACTGAAACTTCATTGCATGGACAAGAGCATCTCTGTATTTACTGTAAATTTTGGGAGACACTCCCCTCTAGTTTTAAAGACCACTGTTGCTAGGTTTAGACCCCTTTATAAATACTTCTTATTCAGATTTTAAAGTGCAAAAGCATAGCTCACATCCCATAGCTGTTATGGTACCTTGGTGTCACCTAGCAATTTAATGCAGCTTCCCACTCTGACTCTACTCCTTATATAATCACCACCAAGCAAACATAATCTCTCTTTGCTGTACAGCTCAGTCACTGGCTTCTGTCTCCTACTGATCTACATTATCTCTATATATGTATATAGTGTTAGTGCAAAGTAAGTCTTAGTGTGCACTTATTCACGTTACTCTGATTCACATCTGTTGTTAGTCATAATATTGTAATTCACTAGTGGTGATCTACATGTAGCAATGCATTAAATATCTCGTACTGCAAATGTATAGAAGATGTTTTGTCACAAGTTCTGAAATGGTGATACTGATGTCTTCTTGCAAAGCTTCATTATAATATCAGCCTAATAAAAACCATTTAGCGTGGTCGTGGAGTAGTGTAGGAAAATTGCATGTGTTTGTGTGTGTGTGTGTGTGCGTGTGTGTGTGTGTGTGTGTGTGTGTGTGTGTGTGAGAGAGATAGACATTCCTAGTTCTCCATGACTAGGATATATAAGTATAAACTGATTGTGTTCTCACCAAATTAAATGGCTCTGTGAAAGAGTGGAAACCTTGAAGGTTTTTCATAGGTAGTACAAGGTTTGCAATTCAGGAGACAATTAAAGGGCTTTTCCCAAATTACCAGTTACCTCCCAGCACTGTTTGGTTAAGGGACTTGCTTAAAGTCACACAGCAGGCAAATGAGTGCTGAGGGAATCAAACTCTGTACCACAGGAGATGCAGCTTATAGCCCTAACTCACTGTGCCAACTGCCACACTATTGTTAGCCAGATAAGCACTGAGACTGATCAACTTCTGACAACAGGTCTGCAACTAGATTGTTGGTTGGAGGAGTATGACTGCAAACTAAAAAAAGCAAATGGAAGAGATTTTAAAGTCCTGGATAAAACTGGTAGCAATGCATGATCAGAAATGAAAACCTCAAAATGAATTTGCAGGGAGAATATGTTTTTTTTTTTTTTACCTTTATTGAGCACTGTCTGATAAATCTACCAAAGAAATCAGCTGATTTGGATGTACAAGAAGAAAGATCATGCAGAGTGGAAAGGCAATCATCAGCCACAGGCAACCAAGGGATTTCATCTTCAGGTAGCATAGTTATGTGGTAAAAGAAGGGGTATTAAAAGTTTTAGCATTCTGCAAAATGTTTCAGAAGTTTGAGATTCTTAACTGTGTTTTAGGCTTAAGCACTTTCTTGAACCAACCCAGCCATAATACTTTAAACATATAAAGCTGCAGCATTCCTGATTATTAGCAGGAGTTTATTTCACAATAATTAAATGTGCTGTGAGACAAAAATATCCATTTCTTTCATTATGTTAATACAGGCAATATATTTACAATGCGGAGCTCTAGCATTCCAAAACTGAGAATATATTTACAGGTATGATATGGCCTTTAACAATTCATCATCTGTAAGTCTTATAAGCTATGCATAATTTTTCCTTATTAGGTACCAGTTTATACTATGTAAGTGTACTTTCTCCAACCTTTCATTGTATGTTCACTCCCTTAGAAATGGTATATGCTTAGAAAAGTTAGAGGTAGTTCAAAGAAACTTGAAGCATTAATGCTTAAGATATAATAAACAATTGGGAGCTATAGCCAGTAATACATCAAACAATGATTTATATAAATTTCTTCAGATAGTATACTCTATTGATTGTTTTTCTCTGCAAAACAGAACCATCTGCCCTACAGTTTTACACTTCATGTTTAATGCGTGTTCCTTTAAGGTAAAATTATTATTTATTATAATCCTAAAGTCCGTGCTATCTTTCATAGGTAAGTACAAGACTAGCTGCCTTTGTGGGCCATTTTAACACTAGCCAATTTCCCTTTCACAGGTGAGAATCAAACCCTATGCCTTGTGGCTGTGAGACAAACACCTTAACCTTTATACCAACTCCATAGACATAGCCAAAGTAGAACTGTGAAAAGTAATCTTGATATCCAAAGTTATGCTCCTAAAAACATGACGCTGCACTTATCACACTTAAATATTTTGCCTAGTTCATCTGCCCATGTATGAATACATGATAGATTGGCACTCAAATAATCTGAATCCTTCCATGTTGTAATTACAAAACCTTCCAATCACTGGTGTATTTAGAGACCCAGAATTGTTTATACTGTAGAAAATACAAAATTTAAACACTGCAAGTCTGAAAGCAGAACTTTCTGGTGAGCCAGAAGTTATCTTTCTCCCTAGTGAGTTTTATTGGGGTCGAAACCTCAAACACCCTATTTGTAAGCCACTTGTCTATCCATCTCACTATGTACAGATTCATTTTACATGACGGTAAGGTGATCAGTATTCCTTTTTGAGGTAGTGAATCAAAGGCCTTTGGCATGTCCATATAGACTACTATAGTTCTTCGGTCTAAATATTGAGTCTAAGCTAAAATGTCATTAAGGTTGACTTACTCTTTATAAAGTCACATTGGTTTATGTCTGGTGACAAGGTGTAGCTGAAGACAGGGCATAGTTAATTCATAACACTTTAATGAAATGGGTGTCAAGCATATGAACCTTTAGCTACTAATGCCTTTTTTGTCACCAACCTTAAAGAAAGAGACAACAGTCATTTTTTTTCCAGTCTCCAGATACTAGACCCTGCTCTGTTAAATGGTGAAACAAAATAACCAATGGTGCCACTAAATGTGTAGTTGTTTGATTTACCAAAAAGGTGGGAATCAGTTTTGGTCACATGATGCTGCAAGATGCTGATATAATGTATTCCCCATTTATTATTGGACAATTAGCAGATTTTATTTCATTTTTGTCATTCGTTGTATACCTCCTAGCTGACTTACAACACACTGATGCAAAATAATCATTGAAAATATGTGTAGGAGAGATTACCACAACTACAAATTGCAGAACATGAGACAAACTCTGAAGAGGATTGTTTTTTGCTGCTGTGCATAAGTAACAGGTGGCCTTCTCCCCCAATATGTGAAAACTAAGAAGGAAAGGCCCACGGTGCAACTGGTCTACCAATTATTCAGAAGATTAATTGGAAGGGGGAGAGTTGAAAGTGCCTTATACCTGAACAGGTAGTTCCTGTATTGAGGGGATAAGAAAGGGGGAGATTGGAATGTGATGTCATCATGATGCTACTGAGATAGAAATTCCACAATGTAAACCTTGCACCCAGAAACAGGGAGCTAGTACAGTGTTCACAGGCAAAGAAACCAGCCTTGAAGTCAGAATTCATGGCTTTACCCAAGCAAAGTCTTTGATGCGCTGGCTGCAGCTGTTAGAAATCTGGAAAAAGCAGAAGATGTGACCAGAAGTTCTAGAGACACAGTTCTCATGTAAACAGCATGGCAATGTGAGGAGGTCCTGGGTGGGTTGGATGAAACCAGTGACAGCATGGAAATCCAGAATGAAGGAAATTAGTGATTGAGAAGGTGTGAAAAAGTACCCACAATTCAGAACACAAAAAATAGGCAAGTGTTAAAAAATGGATTCAGAATCTGCATGTAAAAATGGGGGAGGAGACAAAAACAATCTTCGAGGAAAATAAGAATAGATGTGGACAAGGAATTTTAGTTAAATAAAGTATGTCAAAATGCTGATGGTTACTTCCCACTATTCCCTCTCCCTACTTTCTTTTGACTTACGCAGAGCATATTGGTGAACGTTTGTGATACTGAAGAAAAGTATTGAAATGTAAGTGGAAGAATGACATCAGCCTCATAAACTAGTGTAGAAGGAACAGCAGGAAAATAAAGTAATAGTACGCAAATTTTGCTACATGTGTTTGCTGTGAAATAAGGTTACTTTACTACTGGTATTTAAGTTGTCATAATTCCTTCATCCTCATTTTGTTGTAGCAAAATGGCATATAAAACAAATATAGGAATGGAAGAGTTTCCAGTTGAAGATTTTGTTAAACACAAGGAGAGGGAGAAACAGCCAAAGACACGCATTTGTCTACTGTATTACTGTATACACTTTGGATACTTGTCTGTCTTATATGTACAAGCACATTTACACATCAATAGGTGTACATATATTAGATTCACACACACACACATACACACACACACACACACACACACACACACACACACACACACACACACACACACACACATCATACCTCTGTACAGATTTTCAAAGAATGTCCAGATTTTTGCCTTATATTTTTGCTCCATTTTTCATAAAATTGTGGCTTTCTGGCAAATCATTAAAGACTGAAGTTAGAAAATAATGACAGACATCTGAGTTCTAGACTTCATACCCTTCAGAAAATTCATGCTAAATCAAAACTCGTTATTCTATCAACTTTCTAAGCTTGTAGGAGCAATTTTTAAAAATTGTCCCTAGTTGTAGACTTTTTCATGGCTTTGTCCAGATTTCTTATTCTAAGAGGTTGAGAGGTATGACACACATACACATTGGAAGATTATACATACAACTTCTATCATTACCTTCCCAAGGAGATGTGTGTGTGTGTGTGTGTGTGTGTGTGTGTGTGTGTGTGTGTGTGTGTGTGTGTGTGTGTGTGTGTGTGTGTGTGTGTGTGTCTGTGTCTGTGTATATATATAAAGAGGAGAACACTCCATATAATCAAACATTTGTAATCTTAAATGTGTTTAATACTGTTTAACACTGACAAAAGTGATTGAAAGTCATTTGATCACTTCTGCTGGTGTTACATCTGTGCAAGATTATGTATGGAGGGGATTGAGGAATTTGCCCTTTTCCCTACTGTACAACAATATTGTAGTTGGTATATGTAATTATCAGCAGGTGGGGGGTGTAGGGGGGGGTTTCCCCATGCAAAAAATATAAGTGTTTTTCTATTTCATTGTTTTGGCTTTTGATCTTTTGGGATTGATCATTAGCTGTCTGAGGTTTGTGTACTTCAATGTTTTGAAGTGCACCGATCTAGAAAGAGTGAGATGGTCTTTCTTAAAGGACATGAGAGCAATTACAAAATGTCAGATGCACATACGTAACATTCATGAACACAATACAGCAACTTCAGAGATGATTTCAACCTGTACACTTCCTAGCTAGTCATTTTGAGCAGCAGCTTTTATTTAGAACTTTTCACAGGCCCACATACTTATTTGCGAATTTCTTTGTTCTTGCATCAGTTAGAATTCTGGATCAATATGTTGTAATACTAGTCAATCCATTTGGACTAGAGCAACAAAGGCCACGGCATCAAACACTGGAGTAGACATCAGCTTAAGCTGGGGCTTGAGTATTACCTCATGATCAGTGTACATCTTACTTTAGTAAATCTGTTGTTAGGCATAGCACCAGAGCCATAGCTAGCCATTCAGGTACTCTGTGCTGTTCCCCACTCTGACACCCTCCTCAGCTTTAACTTGAACAATGATCATTTAGGCCATGGGGCAGCTATGACCTGAGCCCAGTTGTTAAAACAGAATGATTTGCATTTTACATCGGCTCAAAGCATTAATATTGATAAATCATTGCATCAGTCTGAGGTGAATACATACAGAGAAAAGAAATAACATTAGATTAAAGTAACACAGACACAGCTATGTTTGTTACAAAGATTAGTAATATTTATAATATAGACATATAAGAGATAGGATCCTTTCAATGGATTTCTAAGTAAGCTATTGGCATACAATGAAAGTAGAGCTTATAACTAAGTATAAGCCATTATCCAGCATCTATAAAGCAGGAGTATTTAGATTCATTGTGTTGATATGATGAATCATCTGTGCAGTGGTTGTAGGTTAATATGTATGTATGTCAGAGGGGTGAGTGGGGCAAGAAGTAAATGTATCTTGTTTACAATATTACATTATGGATAAAATAAACCCACAATATGTACATATGTTTGAGCAAGGATTGTTTTTTTTTTTTTTTGTAATTTCTGTGTAAAATTATCTTTCAGTCAGGACATAAGTCTGTTCCATCTCATTTAGGACATAATCTGTATATGATGTTCAGAAGAAGGCTTCAGAATACTTTGTTAAAACTATTAAAATATTAATCTTGTTTTGTCAGAAATTTGCAGATGAAGGCTCTCAGCTTGTAAAATATTCAGTAACCCAGAAACAGATTATTACCAAATGTACTTTTTTGTATAGCACTTCACAAATATGTTATCTATAATGTCACTGTTTAGTGCACTGCACATTTTTGCGTAAAAAAGTAGCCTCACTGTCTTTGAACAAAATTATCCCTAGACTAAATCAGGAAAATTTATGCTACCATTCTTCCTGATATATGAAAGCAAGAGTACATTATTTGAAGATACAAGATCAGTGGGTCAGGGAAAAATTAGGAAGTATTTTTCACTGAAAAGTTGGTGGATGTTTGCTTTTCTAAAGATGCAGCATCTATTATGAATTCAGAGTTGTAGAGGGTTTGCATAAAATATTTCCTCTAAGGAGAGGGGAAGTAAACAAGATATTTGCCTTATCTAATAGGGTAGAAAATGAGCAAACTAGGTGGGCCAGGTGATCTTTACCTGCCATCAGATTTAATATTTCTATGATGCGGAGTCACTGCAAAATTATGTTGATTTAACTTCAGAATTAAAAATGGTGTGTGTGTGTTTGTGTGTGTACATGCACACACACACACTCACACACACACAAATATATATATATATATATATATATATATATATATATATATATATATATATATATATATATATATATATATATACAGATGCGATCTTTGCTCTGAGAGTGTTGATGGAGAAGTACAGAGAATGTCGGAAGGAGTTGCATTGTGTTTTTGTAGAGTTAGAGAAAGCATATGACAGGGTGCCTAGAGAAGAGTTGTGGTATTGTATGAGGAAGTCAGGAGTGTCAGAAAAGTATGTAAGAGTGGTACAGGATATGTACGAGGGTAGTGTGACAGCGGTGAGGTCTGCAGTGGGAGTGACGGATGCGTTTAAGGTGGAGGTGGGGTTACATCAAGGATCAGCTCTGAGCCCTTTCTTATTTGCAATGGTGCTGGACAGGTTGACAGACGAGATCAGACAGGAGTCCCCATGGACTGCGATGTTTGCAGATGACATTGTGATCTGTAGTGAGAGTAGGGAACAGGTGGAGGAGACCCTGGAGAGATGGAGATATGCTGTAGAGAGAAGAGGAATGAAGGTCAGCAGGACTAAGACAGAATATATGTGTGTGAATGAGAGGGAGGATAGAGGAATGGTGAGGATGCAAGGAGTAGAGGTGGCGAAGGTGGATGAGTTTAAATACTTGGGGTCAATAGTTCAGAATAACGGTGAGTGTGGAAGAGAGGTGAAGAAGAGAGTACAGGCAGGATGGAGTGGGTGGAGAAGAGTGTCAGGAGTGATTTGTGACAGACGAATACCTGTAAGAGTGAAAGGGAAGGTATACAAGAGGGTAGTGAGACCAGCTATATTATATGGGTTGGAGACAGTGGCATTGACAAAAAGGCAGGAGTTTGAGTTGGATGTAGCAGAATTAAAGATGTTAAGATTTGCACTGGGTGTGACAAGGGTGGACAGGATTAGGAATAAGTATATTAGAGGGTCAGCCCAGGTTGGAAGGTTTGGAGACAAAGCCAGAGAGGCACGATTACATTGGTTTGGACATGTGCTGAGGAGGGATGCTGAGTATATTGAGAAAAAGATGCTAAGGATGAAGCTACCAGGTAACAGGAAAAGAGGAAGGCCTAAGATAAGGTTTATGGATGTGGTGAGAGAGGACATGCAGGTGGTTGGTGTGACAGAGCAAGATGCAGAGGACAGGAAGAAATGGAAACAGGTGATCTGTTGTGGCTACCTAACGGAACAGCCGAAAGAAGAAGATGATGATATATATATATATATATATATATATATATATATATATATATATATATATATGTATATATGTATGCACATTTATATATGTATGTATGTATATATATATATATATATATATATATATATATATATATATATATATATATATACACACACACATTTATATATATTTATATATATATATATGCATATATGTATATGAGAGAGAGTTGGGTCATTTATTTTGCAAGCATGCTTTATGCCCTCTTTGCAAGTTTCACGTAGCTACACTGACTTACATTAAAGGTGAGGTTATTTGAGAATACCTAAAACACAAAGTGTTACTGAACCAGTATGTTGCAACTATAGTTTTAATAATACAGTCTTTTTGCATTACATTCATCACTGCAGACGTGTTTTCTGTGAGAAGCCTTAGTTTTAGACTGTGTTTGAAGTGCAATGTTTATTTATGAGGACTTACAATAAAAAGTGTATACTCAGAACTTTTCAGGCAAAATTAATGACCAAAAATTAAACAGTGCACATAATATATAGATAAGTGATAGGAAGGTTATCTTAATTGTATAGCACTGAAAAAGAACCAATTGCATAACTTTTGTTTCATTGGCTGGGTGTATGTTTGAATATTATCTCAGCTTTTTTCTTTCTCAGTATATATGGAAACAGTGTTTGTCGAAAGCCCAGAACACTGTCCATCATGGCCTGGTACTTATGTTCCGAGAAGCAAAGAAGTTTTATTCTGAATTAGAGGTTTGCTGAACTTCTTGACCCTATTTTAGCGATGTTTGGAGAGATTTATGATTTGCTGTGAGTAGCAATGATCCCAAAAATTAAGGTGTTTATTACTTGTAATGGAATTGGCATCATTCCTATAATGAGAAGTAGATAGTTACCTTGGTCTGTGCAATCTGTTTATAGCCAGAGGCTATGAATCCCTGACAGAACACACTGCATGTGTCCCCCAGAGACCCTTCGTGCTCAATTGTTCTTTATGATCTAACTTAATTAGATCACAGTCCACTGTGTACAGAGCTCAGGCAGTTCATTCTATCAGATACCAGCTTGGTAATGTCTTGTTTAATGGGGGAGGGGCAGAATATTTTAGTTTAGGTCTCTGTGTGCAGAAGCTGGGCTGCTTGCAAAACATGGCATCATTTTTACAGCACACAGTGATGAGCATAGATGAGTACTGGACACACGCAGGGAGCAGTTAAAGACTCCAAAATAGTAACTATGCCTTTAGCTGTTAAAGCACCAACAGTTGTTAGGTTTACTTCATATGTATAAACTAGATTAGCAGTCTGAAGGATATAACAAGCTTAGCCAATAACCAGTGGTCAGAATCAAACCCTGTACTCTATCTGTGAAATAAAGACTTTAGCAATTATGCCAACCCACTCTCATACTATGCTGAGAGTGAATGTGGGCTTAGTTACTGGCCTGATACTATGTAGCTCTTTCAGTGATTATCAAAACTGTGAAATGTTAACACATGTATAGGTTTACCATGGATTAAATGTCACGCAACGAGTGGTATGAACAAAAATACTGAATATCTAAGCAAAACCAATGTTTAGTCTGTTTCAGATAACTTAAAGTTCCTCATTTTTATAACGTCAACAAATTCAAGATTATAACAAAATCAGTAATATAAAATCCATGCATGAATTAGCAGTAATGGCAGTCTGGCAGTTAGTACAGAGAATTAAGTCTCTGAGCTGCTAACGACCAGCTTCTTGTACTCACCATAGAGGGTCTGATTCTTTCCACCTTCATTTGCCAACTGGGTAAATCTGGGCAAGCCAATTAACCACACTAGTCCCACATCACCCCAGAAAAGGGATAATTGTAGTCAGCAGGCTTACTTGGTTAACAAATAAAAAATATAAATAACATATTTATAGTACTTGCACACAGTATTACACTGATTAACATTAACTGTTAACAGTTTAGCAAAATGTTGAATTCAACATTTCCATTGGATTATATAAAAGGTCAAAACATTGTCTTACATCTTACTCCAGGCAAAAAGACACTGTTGAGTTAATAGTTGGTAACATAAGCGATCTGCTTTGTATGTTAACACACTAAACCAGGCCTCCAATCCAGATTATACATATTGCAGATATGCTAAACAAAGATGGGAAAATTATTTTTTGCTCTAGTCTTTCATAACTAGAAAAATTAGTCATCCAATTACATATACAACAATATTAAAAACAGAGTACATTTTTTGTCCAAAAGTTTTATGCAGTTCATAACCACACATATGCCTATTGTATTAATAATAAACAGCAGAATTCCCAAATATTTAACGGATCTCTTTCTTAGACAAAGATCAGCTTCTGATGAACTTGGATTGAGGTGAGAAGAATGCAGAATTTTGCATGTAGTGTCTCTAAAGGCTCAGTTCAATTTGCTGGTCTATCACAACTACTTTGTTTGAAGACAAAGCAATCTGACAGGCTTTCTTACATAACTGAAGACCATGTTGTTTTTACACAGTTCATATTTTGATCAAGCTATCCTTTCAGCACATCAAGGAAGTGTCTCATCTGTAGTCATTACAGTAAAATGGTTAAAAAAAGAAGGGAGAGCAGAAAATGGATATTTATGCTTGAACTCCCCCCCCCCTCCAGATACACTATAAACATCAGGAATCTTACTTAACTTTCCTGTGTGTCCAAAGTCACCCTTAAATAAGGACCACAGGTCTAAAAAAGCTTATTTGATTCAAACATATTGAATATATAACAATAATAATAATAATATTAAATTAATGCACACTGCAACTACCCTGAGTTTATGAAGGGGAGAGAGAGAGAGAGAGAGAGAATAATTTGGGGCTATTTGAAAGAACTGGTCCACTTCCCAGGAGGATATTTTCCATTTTCATAGAAGAAATGGTGCTGAGTCCCATAGCAGTTCAGTCCCTTCTCAGTGATGACATGCATCAATGGCTTAAGAAGTAACCACTTTGAGGTGAAAGGGAATGGGGAGAGGGACAGACAGGCTGCACCCCACCCTTTATGCATGTTTGTAATCAGTCCCTAAATGCCGGGCAGAAACATGTTAGAGATACAGTTTTATCTAGTGACCCTAGATGGAAATGAACTGTCTTGTGAAAATAAGATCCAGCCACACAGTGAGACACTCCACATGAACTGATACAGCTATATATCTGAGCATCAATCTGCAAAATCATTGACTGCATCCTATGGAATTCTATATCTTATTGAATCAGTTAAACAGCCTTCAACATTTTCCTTTGTAAAGAGGCGGCAACTCTGACATTGCCATTTCAGCACAGCAATGCACTTGTTTATGAAATGGGAATTGATGAGCTTCAATCAGTGAAATGGCAGTTGATGACAGTGCAGATCAACAACCCATGAAATGGTAGATGATGACTGAGCAGATTGGCAAGCCAAGGGTTAACCTACGGGTACATAGTCGTTTCAGTCATCTTGCTTGTTGTAGTCAGCTTTCAGCTCCTGCCTTATCTCTTTCCTGCTATAACCGAGGCTCCTTGAAGACTACCAGTTTGATTTCAGTAAGCTACTGGTAAAGACAGTGCATTAAAGGACCTCTCTGTTAGCCTCTCTGTGAAATACTATTTCCTAAATTCCATTTTTAAGACATTTTCTTCCTGACTACTATCCTGGTCTCCTTCACTTCCCTTTGTCTTTAATTTCATTTTCCGTAAGGTATGTTCACAAAATTAAAAACTTAAAACACCACCAACTTGGTGAACAGACAGCCCAGGGACAAAGCAGCAGGAATGGAATCAGTGTACAAAAGTTTATTTTGTTGTATATTTAATAAACCTTTGCATGCTAAGATTCCATTGCTGTTGCTTTGTCCCTGGGCTGTCTGTTCGCTAAGTTGGTGGTGCTTTATTTCCATTTTACTCAATGGTGCAGATGAGAATGATGTGGTAATCCTTACTCATGGTTCACTGTAAATGCACTTGTAACAAAAAAAATGCCTCAATGCTCTTTTAAACTTAAAGATTTAAGCTAAAGACCATCCTTACAATGTCTGACAACATAAAGTCATCAGGTTATGTTACTAGTCCTACAAAGCCAGATTAAAACTTTTTTAAAAAGTGACTATATAACAGCTTGAGGTACTTTCATCAATAGACAGCCCCCCGACCCCCAACCACCAGCAGTTATAGTTTATGTGTTGATGGTGTACACCTGTTATTTTTATGAAAAATAAATTAAATATAAATTGCATGCATTTGATAACTTTGGATAAAATACATTAAATGGTATAAAGAGCATTAGCATCATAGCAATATATCCATCCAGGTGTAGCACAGCTCAAATAGAAGAGTATTTATGAAAGCATAAGAAATTTTAACCACATTATAAGTTATGATGAGCCAATATGCAAAATCTCTGCAAAAGTAAAAGCCATCAGAATAATTCCACATTAAATAATAAAATTAATAATGTGGAATTTGCTAGTGGCAAACAACTTTGCATTTCAGTGCTTTATCTACAAATGCAGTGCCTACCTCCCTTGAAGAATAAAATAAATTACTTGTGTTGTAGTAACTGTACTTGTCTTTGTTTGTTTGCTATCACAAAAAGCTTGCTCATACTCATTCTTCAATGCTGCTGTACCTGCAAAGAAAATCCAACATGCCCGGCTGGCTTGTGAAATTAAATCTCGCATGCGCCTCATTCAGTCTGCTGAGATGCTGGATATTTGCTTACACTGGTGGGATGGAAGTATTTAACCAGTAAATTGTATGGACATGGACATGACTCTACGTTACTGATAGCATATCTTTTTAAACCAGCAATTTATTTTTTAAAATAGCAGTACAGAGAAATACATAGATGTGACAATGAGAGCAGGAAAACTTTTTAGAGCAGCATTACACAGGAGCTAAACTTCTTAACTAAATGTTGTGGCCAGGCCTCTCAGAAAGCATGGGCCTAAGGCAGCTACCTATGTTGCCTAGTACTGGATCTGGCCCTGTATGTGTGTGGTGTTCTAACCTATTTTTTCACTAGATTAAAGGCTGAAAGCAGGATTAAAGGAAAGACTAAAAGAAAAAGCAAGCAGAGGGTATTGCAGAAAGTGAGCATATAAAGAATGAGCCTGATGGAGTAGGAAGCAAATACTTTTTTTGTGGGACAGGTTTCCATTTTTCATTAAGAGAAGGAAAGGGAAAGATGGGGAAGAAAGTAAGGGAAATAAAAGGGTGATAGGAGGGTTAAGTTGGGTAGCAGAGAAAAATATGGCAGGGTGTATATGAGGGAGCGGTAACACAATGGTGAATGAGACAAACGGAGAGAAGACAATAGTGAGGGGAAGACTGCAAAACCAATGGGCTGGGCAAGAACAAAAAACAGAGGGGAACACAAGATTGGGGGATAAGTTTGGGTGCCCGCAGCTGCAGTCTCTGCCAGGTCAGACCCAGATGGACATTACTCATAACAACTGTGTGAAACCAGTTCTGGTCAGGGAAGTAACTCAGTTAGTTGCTGGAGCATATTCTCGATTTGGCCGATGTGAGCATCTAACCTGTTTTCATTGATACCCCCCAAAATTCCTGCCAGCTGATGATGGATGAGAAAGGTTTCACCTCCACTCACACTGCTAAAGATGGGAACAACAGCACCAGCCTCTGGTGCAAGGCTACTTGAAGTAGGTATTGCAGGTAGGGCAGAAGGTGTGGAGGCAACTGTAGCAAACTGGGACCAAGATATGCTGGGTGCTTCTGCTGCTGATAATGATGCCTTTCTGGTGTGATGGGTACAGGTTACAACATATAACAGTAAAAGAAATATAAGGAAATAAACTAAAAATAAACCAAGTAAATTTATGTAATAGAAAAGACAGAGACAAAGAGGGTGGCAAAGAGAAATATAAACATAATGAAAAATTGACTTTTCAAACCAGTAAATACTCATACATTTCAGAAGTCTGTTTGCGAGTGTGTACATAACCTTCCGTCAGAAATGCGCAATATTGATTCACAAAAGACTGACATTTAATAGTCAACCAAGACAAGCATTGTTCCACAAAAGATTAAGAAAACATAAAAGCATTTTTCTTGCATAACTCTAAGAACTCCACTACAGTAAGAAAAGGACATATTTCTAGAGCCACACTTTACCACAATTTCATAGTGAGAAAGCTGGTAATTTTCAATCAGCTGTACTACCTTTTTCACTGTTGATGTAAAAACACATAGATGAATGGTAAATGCAACCCATGCATGTATGTGTTTGGTGTGTGTGTGTGTGTGTGTGTGTGTGTGTGTGTGTGTGTGTGTGTGTGTGTGTGTGTGTGTGTGTGTGTGTGTGTATGTGTGTGTATATGCAGGAGCGGCCTTAGGTCAACTGGTGCCCCAGGCAAAAGAGCTCCACGGAGCCCCCTACCACACCATCTGGTGCCCCCATCCTGGTGTACCTACACCAAATAAATACTGAAAAAGTGCCCCTGCTACAGCGGTGCCCTAGGCAGCCGCCTAGTTGGCCTATGCCTAAGGCCGGCTATGTGTATATGTATATAGGATCCATACAGATCCCCAAAGACAAAATCACCAAAACTAATTTCGGTTTGGCATACTTGCGCGAAAGTGCTTTTCACCGAAGAAGCACTTTTGTGTAAGTATGCCTGTTTGTGAGACCGGACTATGGTGTGGACAAAGGAACATTCCCTTTTCCTCACTGTAGTGCGGTCTCAGAGTGAGAATATTAAAGTAGGGGGGTGTGAGGGGTGCAGGGGGGCGAAGCTATTGTATTATATTATTATATTATATTATTATATATATTATTTAATATATATATATATATATATATATATATATATATATATATATATATATATATATTTATGTGTGTGTGTGTATGCATGTGTGTGTGTGTGTGCATGTATATCAAAGTCAAAGTAAACTTTATTGTCATTCAGAAATCACACAAGTGCAAAAACTGAATGAAATTCCGTGTGTCCAGACTCAATGTGCAGACAACATATAGACTATTTTCACAGATATTTGCATATGTAACACCTAGCTATTACATCACAGACATGCAGGTAGACAGACTAATATTGCATATAATTAGAAATATATTTTAACACTTTTCAAACTGAACACTTACTTCATGAGACTTTAGCATTGCACAGGTACTTGATTAAGATATTGCACTGATCCTTGCACAGAAAGAGACATTTGAGTATTGCACTGTGAACATTAGAGTATTGCACTACGGACCTTAGAGTATTGCACTATGGTTAATTTAAGAAGATGCATGTATTGCACTGAAAGAAGAGATATTTTACTGCATTGATACTACCCTAGATGGCCTATAAGTTACAGTCATGGTGACTGTTGTACTAAGTATTAGGTGAGACTGGTAACCAGGTTATTGCACAATTCGAGAAAGTTTCTACTGAGCCAGTTGGACATCATGAAGTGTAGTGGTTATCAGAGTTCAGCAGCCTGATGACATTAGGGAAGAAGCTGTTCCTGAATCTCGTAGTTCTGCAACGTATGCTTCAGAAGCGCTTTCTGGATGATAGATGCAGGAACAGTCTGTAAGCAGGGTGAGTGCAGTCTTTAATTATTCCTTTGGCCCTGCTAAGACATCTGGATAAATACAAGTCATGGATAGGTGACAAGGTGGTCTTAATGATCCTCTCGGCTGTCTTCACCACTCTCTGGAGGGATTTGCACTCAGAAGTAGAGCAGCTTCCATACCATGCTACGAGGTTGTTTTTCAGGATGCTTTCTATCGTACCTCTGTTGAAGGTAGTGAGAACTGTTGTTGGGAGATTTGCTCTCCTCAGCCTTCTTAAAAAGTGCATTCTCTGGTGCGCTTTCTTGACTATGGCATTTGTATTTGTGTTCCAAGACAAGTCCTCATCGATGTGCACTCCCAGAAACTTTGTGCTTCTCACTCTTTCAACTGTTTCCCCATTAATGGTGAGGGGAGAATGTTCCTTGTGATTTTTTGCAGTAGTCCACAATTATCTCTTTTGTCTTGTTCACATTTAGTGCTAAGTTGTTATTTACAGACCAGGTATCCACTTCATCTCTATACAATGTTTCATCATCATTACTGATGAGGCCCACCGCTGTTGTGTCATCAACAGACTTGATGTTGTGATTTGTATTGTACCTGGCTGTACAATCATGTGTTAACAGGGTGAACAGCAAGGGACTTAGTACACATCCTTGTGGAACTCCAGTGTTAAGAGTGATGTTATCTGAGGAGTTATTTCCTATGTACACTTTCTGAAGTCTGTCTGTGAGAAGGTCAAGAATCCAGTTACAAAGTGGAGTGTTGACACCTATTTGGAGTAGCTTCATTACCAGATGAAGAGGGATGACTGTGTTAAAAGCAGAGCTGAAGTCAATTAATAGTACCCTCACGTATGTGATTTTATTCTCAAGGTGTTCCAGCAATAGATGGAGTGGTAGAGAGATGGCATCTGCCATAGAGTGGTTTGCTGGGTAAGCAAACTGCAGAGGGTCGAGATCAGCAGGCAGACCAGATGTTATGGCGTCCTTGACCAGCCTTTCAAAACACTTCATCATTGTGGAGGTGAAGGCTACAGGGCGATAGTCATTTAGGCAAGATGGTAGAGACTTCTTTGGTAATGGAATGATTGTTGTATCCTTGAAGCATTTTGGAACTATTTGCTGACTCACAGAGTTATTGAAGAGTTATTGAATATATATATATATATATATATATATATATATATATATATATATATATATATATATATATATATATATATATATATATATTCAATAACTCTTCAATAACTCTGTTATATATATATATATATATATATATATTCAATAACTCTTCAATAACTCTGTGAGTCATATATATATAATCCAAGAAGCAGGTAGACCACCACCACGAACGATGTAACAGCTTTATTACATAAAATCCAATGCACGCTTCTTCAGACAAGTTTAAAACAATGTAATAACCCACATCTTATATAGCTCATAGCAGTGTAACTTAATTAATCAATTAAATGATTATTCAATTACATCATTCATTCACTTGAATAGCACAAAAACTCATTTAAAACTATGCTGCATAAGTTGGGAGGCTGTGATGCTTAAATACTAAAAAGTAGAACCAGAGCAACTCTTATATGCATTTGTTACATATGAATAGCATAAAGACTCATTTAGAACTACGCCGCATAGGTTCAAAAGCTGTAATACTTAAATGCTAAAATTAAAATTAGAGTCAAAACAACTCTTGTAAGCATTTGATGTAAAGTGAACATTTCTTTTGAAACATATCTTTCACTCTTGCAAAAAAACATGTGTAGATAATATATAGATATAGATATATACATATATATGCACGGTTTACCATCAAAATATAGAATTGCAGTTCAACAAGCATGAGAATGCCAAATGTGTGTTCGCTGATTCCCGTATTTCCAAACTGCAATTCAACGACTGTCCTTTAGCAAATGCCACTGTGCATTTGTTCATATGTGGTTGATGTTACAAATAGAGATCACGGTATGGTGCAGATCAGGAAATTAACCTTTTTCCTCACTGTAGTGTGATCTCAGAGTTGGAATATATAATTGGCAGGGGGTTGCGGGGCACAGCCACACACATGGAGGGTGATGGGTATTGCCTCCCGGCAAAAACATGAATGGATGTGATGTGCAGTACTGAACTGTGTACATTCGTACTGCTGGGAAGTAGGCAGGTAAGTTGCAGCAGGTAAATGTCGAAGCCTTCGGTTTGATCTTTTCGAATTGATGTGGTTTCAACATGAGTAGCTAATTAGTATTCCGGAATCCAGAATATTTTTGATGTTTGCATATAAAATGTGTTTTGTCGTTCACGTTTTTGATATTAAACATATTTACAGGTGTGTGTGTGTGTGTGTGTGTGTGTGTGTGTGCGCGCGCGCGTGCGCGTGTGTGCGTGTGTCTAGATGGATCTACTTTCAATATTTGAATTACCAGAATGTCAAACTTCAGATTATCGAGACCAAAAACCCGAATTTCCATAATATAGGAATGCCTTAATTTCGAATATCAAAATATCAAAAATTATAATGCAGACATTACGTTTTTGCCCCTAAACCTGTGTACTACACCCTAGAGAGTGAATATTTGGTTACTCCAAAATACAAACTTTTATTTAATAGTGTAGATTATGTATCTGAAGAAAGAAAAACAATTTTTTAACTGTTCCACACTTCATGAAACATATTACATCTTTAAAGGTCTAGTGATTGCTTTCAAAAAGTCAATGGAACATTAACTTGCTTTGTTTTGTAAAACACTCAAATTGAGAATGATGACATAATTTTCATTTTTAGGAGATGACTGGCAACCTGCTGACATACGTACTCTAAGTTCCTCTACTCTGTTTTGTTCTCTGACTAAAGACGATATCAAAACAGACAAGTCAGCCGCTTGACAGCCCAATAAACACTTTAATCTCTTATGCCATGCTTCGACCGAGTTCTGAGCTCTAGGCAGGAATACAGCATTCAAATCCAAAATATTCCAAAAGGAAACAGGAAATAGGGAGGAAATCTTGTAAACACTGTTGTTTTAGTAGAAAATGTCTTTGATTTTCCTAATAGATACCACTGTGAAAAATATTTAAGTATATCTTTTCCTTCTGTAGGAAATATCTCCTTTACAGCAGGGAATGCAGGTAACACTTTTTCCTCAGGTAAAAACACTAGAGCAACAGGATATTTAACTGAAAGTTGAAAAGACAATGACAAATTATATGAAGGAGCTAACCCTAAAGCTTGTACTTTGAGCGAGATGTTTTGACCAAAATGAAAGAAACATCCTTTGGATACTGCTCCTTTTATATTCATGTGAACACTTTTTTATGGCTGCCACTTCAAAATCACACAGTATATACTTCAGATTAGTATGAAATCCATTCTCAGAAAGTAAGTGAAAAATACAATGCCACATTATATTGTATGACTTTAAAAGATTTCTTTGACATTAAACAAAACAAAAGAGGTATGGATTTATGGGTCTACCTGAATTAATCGACAGCGCAAAAGACCGACACCAACATACCTGACAAGAAAACACCAACAAACCATATCAACGGAAAGTGAGAATCCTGACACTGAAATCACCGACAATGTAATGATCAACACATCTCCGTAGATTCCACTGTACACACCAATGATAGTAACACTCCTGTTACATTACGTTAGTCTAATTAAACACAAAGTCAAATGAATGATAGTAACACTCCTGTTACTTTATATTAGTGTAATCACACACAAAATCATATGAAACTCAGCAAAACTAGCTGAAAGTCATACATTCTACACACAAAATGGTTCATAGTTTTAAAAGCCTTGCAATGGCTATCACAAGTTCCACATCTGTGTATTGTTCTCTACCTTCTAATACATTCTTAAACTGCACATGTCTGGTAATTAGTTTCCTCTTCTTCGGAGGCTGTACACGGCCTGTGGACATACAAATCCTAAGTTCGTTTACCCAGTCTTGCTCCCTCACTAAAGTTAGTAGCAAAAACCGCAGGTTTGTCCCTCTGTCTCCTTGGAGACACTTAAGTCTCCTATGACATGCCTCCACTGTATTTTGGGTCCGCTGCAGATTCAATTCATTAAGTTCACTTACATTCCACATAGTAATGGGAAACAGTGGCAGGAATCTCATAGTGGTAGATGGCCTGGTTTGAAATTGTCTCCTCCTGCCATTAATATACCACTCAGAAAAATATTTTATCAAGTCCTTACACTCTGTGGGAAAAGAAGCTCGCAATTTATCAAAGGTCACCTGCACTTCATCTTTCTTTAGAAATGCCAGAGCGATTAGCGATTTAACAGCTAGTTGGAAGTCCTGTGAATTATTATAGAACGATGCTAGCCCTAATGCTTGCACCTTTCACCAGATGTTCTGGCTAAAGTGGAACAAGCAGCCCTTGGAACGGGCATTAGGGATATTTAATCTGATACTCTTTATTGCCACTACTTCAAAGTCGCACAGAACATACTTCACTTGCACAGACAATCCATTAACTGAAAAGAGATATAGTAAATTGTGCCACAAGTAGTTGTACGCTTTCAATGATTTCTTTGACATGACGGCTTAAATTAGTGGTACAGCCTTGCTATGTGTACTTGTTTTTATTAATGCATGGATACTGTATAATTGTCGGATGGTTACACCCTTTGCAAAAAATGTACCATCCATTAGCCAAATTGTAGCTTGGCTCAAATCATCAAGTTATCTACCACAGTAAACACCATGACAGTGATGTCAGTAGCAGGATCTGACATTGTTTTATTAATAAACGTACCTGACTTTAAGTGAAACGCTATAAAGTCTATTGTCGTCAGGTTCAAGTCATCTTTACTTCATAAACCACATTTGAGTCGTCTGATATGATTTACTTGCTGTAATAAGGCACGTCAATGGGGAACAGAGTGAATTGTACCAAGGGATGTTG
>NC_056741.1:1800563005-1800663005 GCF_019279795.1 Protopterus annectens | reverse complement strand
ACTTGCTTAGTGTATGACAACACTATTTCACATATGGGCCTGTGTTCCAGCCTCTGTCCTCCACCTACATACCAGGCTTTGTCCATATAACATGCTGTCAGGGGTTGGTATGTAGTGGCCTGTGAGTATGTCATGCTGCCATTCCTGCTATCCTTCCAATGCTGTTGTGGCCCCCACACATATTGTGGGGTTGGGTCCATATATGTGTGGGCTTCATCTGCACAATGCATGTGTGCCCTTATGCAGTCCAAAGGTCAGTGTATGTAACAGTGGTATATGCCCCTGTATGTCAGTCTATGGGGAGGGGTGCATCATAACTAACCTAGGCTGTTACAACATGTGAGGGATATCAGGGGTATGCTGCCTTTAGGTATCTGGATGTACATTACCATACAATTCACCTTGGGTAAATGCAGGCCTACTGCTTCCTGCCATACGGACTGTTCTGTTTGTCAGTGTGATTGTGATGGTTCAGTTATACATCTCATTATGTCAACTGAAGTCTTTACCCCCTAGGGATTGTGTACAGAGTGCAGATAGAGGCTGCTGGACTATAAATCTGCATTACTTACTGTTGATTGATTGTTATCCTGTGGCCCAGTCTGTCTTTACTGTTGTACTGCTTGAAGGCCTTGGCCTGGACAGCAACATATGTTATGCTTTCCAGAATAGTGTATTAATTGATCTGTTTGAGAGTTGCATTAGTCTGTCTATATGTGTTTCAGAGTCTAAACAGCTATATGACATGGCATATACAACTGTAATAGTACATAAATAAAGCTTTCTCATGTATGCAAACCTGTGTGTGGTGTTATATCCTTTGACCTCTCTGTGGGTATATGTTTCAGGCAACAATTGTCTTTTGTATGGGTGACTCATACAGTGTCCGGTTGGTAAGGTGGCAACTGTAGGCATACTGGCTGTTCCGTATGGTGTGCACCCCCTAAATATGTATCTTCCTATACATAGTTACACATCTCTCTCTCTCTCTCTCTCTCTATATATATATATATATATATATATATATATATATATATATATATATATATATATATATGCATTTAGATATAAATATATATACACACACACATATATCTACATGTTTAAATACATTTCCTGCACTGTTGAATGACTGTGCTGGATGATATGTTTGTGAAAACATGAGGGTTATGTATATCTGACATGGCTTAGTGGTAAATCACTTTGTCTGTGGTGTGCAGGGTCCTGGGCTTGAGCCTTGCAAATGTTGCTTATTTTGTTGCTGGAAAGAACAAGGGCCATTGGATACAGAGTGATTAAGGCACTTTTAAGCAGTTGTAAATGGGTTTGCACAGAGGTAAGCACTGCTTTCTTATACTGATTTAGGTTCTCAATTGCTTAACCTGTGTAGGCATTGCTTACCCCCATGCAAACAGGCTTAAACCTGCTTTCTGCTGCTTAAAAGTGCTTACTCCCGCTTACCCCTGCACTAATTTCTTTAAAAGAAATGAAAAAGGGTTGATAGGAAAGTGGTGAAAAAGGGGCACAAAGAGGGAAAGACAGTAGGGAAAATAGCTAGGGATGTGCAGGAAGGGTGTAGGGAAGGTCCATAGCTGCACATTTCTTCTACAGCAACAGCTGTGCATATACACTGAATTTGGAAATAGATTTGAACACTCATACCCCTGAGAGAAGGGTGAGGACAACAATAATATGTTATTAAGCCAATTAGACCAGATTACGTGTGTCCAGTAGACATGTTTGCGAAATGGACAGCTATGTATGGGGCGAGATTTTTTTTTGGGGAACAGATTGCCCTTTTTTTTTTTCAGGTGAGAGTGGGATGTTGGGGAGGGATAGTAGGTATATTTGGGGAGGTAGGTTGGGTAGCTTAAAAGACAAAAACAAGCTGCATACAGGGTCGGTATATGACACATGTGGGGGGTAAACACCTTGATGAGGGAGGGGGTATTGGGAAATCGGAAGCCCATGAACCCTCTAGTGGAAACAGTGGGACTGAGGTCCCCACCCATGGGCAGTCATCACTGCATCTTCACAGCCCCAAAGGTGGCTGTGCTGGGGGCTGAATAGGAGAGCCAGGCTGACCCTCTAGTCGTGACAAACAGCCCTCAAGCATAGCAGATCTCTAACCTCCCTGCGGAGCTCGCTACACACCATGATCTGTACCTGGCAATGGGTGACAGGTTCCTGTCTGTGCCCACTCCCAGGGAGGCAAGATCCATCCCCTGAGGCGGTTCCACCTGAAGGTGGTGCAGGACCATTGGACAAGGAGGTCCCGGGTGGGCCTCAGACGTGCTGGTGCCCGGTGCCATGGCCAGCTGAAGTTAGACAGGTGGGTCCGCCAGGACCCGGCTTCCCATACATGCTATGGTGTTTAAGTTTTATCAGCATATGTGGGTTAGTAATAGTCAACACATTCCAGGATTAGGTATAACAGCATGCATAGATATTCCCATTAACCCAAACACCAGATATGGAACAGTTGCATAGCAAACAGAACACATGCATATATGGGACCACAGTGGTCATTACAACAGCATGCAGGTACATTGATGGCAGAATGCCACTAGTGTGGGAGTATTTCAACATAGCACATGCATAGAAACAGATTTAAATAATTATCAAACAATAGGACATATGTCCCAACATTAGAGTTAAGTCAGCACATACCAATTGAATTGTGTCTATTTTGTTTATTATTGCAGATATGGTGGGGGGAGAGAAAGATGTCAGTTAACAACTAGTATATTCCTGTAGTTCACGTTACTTTCCTAGTCAGTGCTGTGATCTGTACCTTACAAGTATTAGTACACTACCCTATTGCCTTAGTTTGGACAGTGGTATGGCTGTCGACAACTATATACATGAACTGGTTTTACCTGCAGTATATACCTCTTAACTGGTATACCTGTGGAGGTATTGTTTGTTAACACTACCTAACTGTTTCTACACATGCTCCCGGATTCCAGGTTGATATTATCCACATACCTGTCCATCTCTTTTTGCACACACTCTGGGCATGTCTTCACCACATGCATCTGAACCGGGACATATTTCCACTATTGCCCTCTTAAACTTTTAGTGACTTGTGCAATGACAGGTTTGTTTTATTTGATATTTTCCAAATATGTACAGGTCCGACAGTCAGTTATATGACATTACATGCTGCCTACATGTCAGAAATTGGCACACAGATATGGCAGGGGGCAGGGTAACAGCCAGCAGATATGGGCCAAATAACTGGACATTCTGGACATTTCTGTACACTTGAGGGGTATGATTCTGCATGCAGCCTACTACCACTCCCAGGATTTGAACCATGGCTGTGTGTGCAAAAAATACAACAGTTCACGTCGCAGTTGAGTGTACTATTCGGATTTTGTTGTCTGTCTTTTCACTGTTTTCTGTCTAAGTCTCTCTCAGTAGTACTATTTTGACCTCTTGGGATTACAACAGCCATATACAGACATTCCTACACAATTTACTTATGTAGCACAGTGTGGGTAATAGTGCTTACTACAACAGTACTATTAAGTGATTGCAACTCTACATTACCATATGATACCAGAGTGAGCACTTGCAGTCCAGCAGTTAGACCTTAATTGTCAGGCTATTTTGCTTTTATTTACATACAACCTATATGAGATTCTTCCTGCCCTATTCTCTGGTGTATGCAGTACATGCCTTAAACAATACAGGTTTTATACAGGCAATTAACTTACTACTACTTTTAGATTTATTTCCTATGACAGTACATGCAAGAGTATTACTAACCTGCCTCGTGTCATAACCATTCCAATCTACAGCCATGGGCCTCCTGGTTCATAGCCTGCTCACTTGCCACTGTGAAAGACATAAGAGGAATATCTAGCCATACCTATCCATAATGTACATGATCTGGCAATTATTAAACAGGTAGTGGACTGATACATACATATGGCTGGGACTTCCCCTGTTATCCTAGCATCTTGGATCAACTGATCCAAGAGATCCCCCTTTTGCTGCTTCAGGTCGGTATAGTGATGCCTGACCTGCTCACCAGTTTGAGGTATACCAGTGGTACTGGTGAGGTCACAGGCGAGACAGTCCCAGGCTTCTGCTTTGTATTGGGAACCCTGGTATTGGCCCTGTAGCAGTCTCATGTCATGGTCTTTCACAAGGAGTCCTGCCATGACTCTGGACCCCTGGATGCCCCAGTGCTGTGCCCAAAAGTGCACACCCTCCCCCATTTCAGACGTAGTGCCTACAAGGGGAAGCTGCAACCAGTTATGAGATGTATTCCCACCTGTTGGGTTTAAATAGGGCTGGTTTCCCACACTTTGCCATGATTGGACGGTTTTGAAAAGGGTAGGTAAGCTATAGGCAAACCAGCTTACCTAAGGTTGGCATTGCTTAAAGGGGTATACTAATGGGCAGACTGAGTTAGCTGGCCTACACATTGTTTAAACCTACTAAACTGGGCTGTGAAATGCTTAGTGTTGCTTAATATTTAAGTTGCATTATATATGCATTGTGGCATTGATTTAGTATTCATTACATGTTATATATGTGTTTGGTAACCATGATTCATGTGTACGTACACTGTATGGGATCCTTATGTTTATTAGGGGATTTCAACACTTCATCACAATGACACCTCACATCTGGGCTTAATGCAGTACTCCAGTTCACATATTTATGTCCTGCAGTTGGTTATACAATATAAAACTGTATATAGAGTCCTTTCACATGTTCAGTTTGTATTTCCTATGGTGAAGATCTGTTTGGTGATACCTCAATCTTATGTACTGCTGTGATGCCTTTGTGGTTAACTACTGTGACTACAGTGTACAGAGCCCTTGGTTTAAGACCTGCAAAGGCTGTTTATTTGTTTCTGGCCAGAACAGTGACTGATGCATACAGAGTGATTAAGGCACTTTTAGGCAATTGTAAGCGGGTTTAGACAGGTTTGCATGAAGGTAAGCAATGCTAACCTCTGGTTAAGTATGCGTACAGTGAGTTAGCTTCAATATTGCTAAACCTGTGTGCGCATTGCTTACCTCCATGCAAACAGGCTTAAACCCGCTTACTACTGCTTAAATATGCTTACTCCCTCTTACTACTGTGTAACTATGCTTACTCTTGCTTACCAGTGCTTACACCTGCTTACCACCTCACTAATTTAGATAGTCATGTCTAATGGTTCTTGGGCAGGTGGTGGATATGGCATCTGTATTGATTTTATCATTCATTACACATTTTACCTTCCATTTGTATCCCTGATTCCTGTGTACATATACTGTATGGGGCACATGTGATTATATGTGGACTTTGCAACATTATGACAATGACACCTCATGTCTGCATTTAATGCTGTACTCTAGTTCACAAATATATGTTATGTCATAGGTTATGCAACAAAATAAATTGATCATAAAGTGATTTTCCAGGAGTGGGACTCGAACCAGGAATGACTGCTCATAAGGCGAATGCTCTTCCCACTACACTATTGCTAGACTGCTTCATTTGCATATATCTTGCTTTTTATCCTCTTGTGCCATTTAAGCTGCATTAACTGTAGCTAAGCGATGGGCAAACCCTTGCACCTATGGTTAAATTTGATATGTTTCATAAAAAAAAATTCTTTATATTTAAATGTTGTAACTATTGCTCTTGTGCACTTGGGGGGATGTTGCTGGGGGTATGCAAATATCTATAAGCTGTCTCACTCATTCTTACTCCTATACTGCTGTTCTTGATTGCAGAGGCATGTATATTTGCCTCCTGCACTCGTATATGCTCCATGTCCATTTAGGAACTCAGGCAGCGCACCTTCATTACTATGCATGGCACGCCATCTTGCTCCTAAACGGCCACTTTTGTGCAGTACTAAGCTAGTCCTGCATGGAAGGATAGTGAATCCGGGGGAGTATTTGTAGATTTTCCTTACTCACAGTTAGGATAGAAAATGTACCTTTTCAAACATATTTCAAAGGTAAAAGGTGTGGTTACATCACTTTTGTCATGAGTAAGAAGGCTTTATTTATACACCATTTGAATATAAATGGACTTAACAATGGAAAAAAGGGCTAAATATCTCCAGAACCTGATTATGATTTGAGCAACTATTTGTTGTTTGCAAGACATTTACCTAAACTGATTTTTTTTTAACTCAAGATAGAAAAGAGTCATAACCAAATATTATCAAAAACTGAAATACACCAATTTAAAACAGGTGGTAACAATAATATTTAATAATGATGATAGGACAAGGGGATGGTAATGTGGAGAACTACAGGTCTGATAGCTTAACAACAGGTTGGTAGCATTTCCAGCAGAGAACAGTCTCCAGGAAAGGAAGCAGCATGGATTAATAGCCAGAATGAGCTGTCAATCAAACCGGCTCCTGGTTTATGATTGAATTACAGAATTATAGAAGAGTACCTGTAAACAAAGCTTATCTGGGCTTCATCAAGGCCTTTGACTCAGGTCTACATAGGAGGCATATAGGACCATCAATGAGGAACTGGATAGCTGCATGTCTGAGTCACAGGACAGAGGGTTATTGTGAAAGAGATAAAGTCAGGAATTATGAATACTATTAGTGGAGTGCCCCATGGTCTGTCCCTGGCTCAGAACTCTTTAATTTGCTTGCCTCAGAAATATCTAAAAGCATAAACAATATCATCAACCTTGTGATGAAAGGAGATACTGCCAGCACAGCTAGCTGGAATTTTGTAAATAATTATATATCATTTGTGAATATCAAACTGATGCATACAAGATGCTGGTGTTACAAATGTTTTAGAACTGTACGTCATGAGTATATCAAACTGATTTGTACAGATGTTTTTGTTGAAAAGGTATTTGTAAAATGCTTGTGCTTGAAATATATGCACAGTGTGCCTTACTGGATAGAATAGAAATTTGCATGTGCTATTGTAACTGTTTGAATGGATATATTTTAACAGAGGAAACTGGAGAGTTGACCTCAGTCCAGCAAACTTTAGAAAAATATCTGAAATTCAATCACTTTATAGGCTAGGCCATAAAGATACTGTCTCACAGGTTTCAATGCAGCCAGAGACACAAAGTCTGTACTAGGAAGATTTCTGTATTGTCTTTATGGTGAACTGATCACTACTCTGGATGCATAGAGGTATGCAATTGTTTTATGATGTCTAGCACCTGCCAAAGATCTGAGCAAAAGCCCTTGTGTGAGTATTTTTAAGAGTAGATGCTAAATACTGCCAGCTGCCAGCAATAGGAGTTTGCATGAGAACTAGAAGTCAGATGACCAGAAATGATGTCGTTCTGCAAGCTATTCCGGCAGTAATATCTTAGATATTATTTTGAGAAGTCTCTCAATGAGACAGAGCATTCTTATTCTGTCTTAAGCATGACAACAGCAAGAAAGACCATTCAACACATCATCTGCCTTGCTCTGTTAAGTAAGTTATTAGGATATAGTAATTCTCTTAGATACATTCTGGAATATAGTGAAGCTTAGTTTAGATACTGTTTTTCTTTATTTGTCTGAACCTGTCCTGCAATGTTATTTTAAATGTTTCCTTTGAATTCACCTCTGATGTCTCTGTGAATATATATTTAGCATTGTCTTGTTCTTTTATTATTTATTATTAAATATATTTAAACCTTTAATTGTGGCTGATCTTTGTAAAATATTGGGCGTATTTGCATATTTATTTGGTGACATTGTGGGGGCCACTCCTACTAGCCTTGCTCTTGGTTAAACAACCATTTGTATTAGTATTAATATTACACCTTAAGGCCTTAAAGTAGCTGGTGAGGGGTTCTGGTGGCAGTGGTAACTACCTTATAGTCTGGGCAGAAGGAGGCGTAGCTAGTAAACCTGTGCCAGCCTTTTTCAGGTGTGTGTGTGTGTGTGTGTGTGTGTGTGTGTGTGTGTGTGTGTGTGTGTGTGTGTGTGTTTGTGTGTAATGCAAATCTCCAAGAGTGTGTGTGCGTCAGCTACTTGGGCAGGGACATGAAGCACTGGTTGGACAGAGAGAGGGTTGTAGGACTTGTCTTGGAACCTTAGCAAAGCACTCAACTCTATAGCTGTGCCAGTGGGGAGTCTTACTTGGAATCTGGAGAAAGATAGAGAAGCCAGCCCCAGACTGACTGCAGACTCTGTGTGCTCTTAAGGGAAATTGCACTTGATGCAGAGAGCTGCATCTGGAAATACTGTGTATGTACCTGTTATCCTCCCAGTGAACATCCACCGCAGGTGCCAGTGGTGAGGATTAAGGCCCCTTGATTACTGGTCCAGTGGTGGGTCGTCACAAACCTATTTACTGATGATTCAAAGATAATGTGCAGCATTCTGTAAGAAGTGAGCTTGGAGGTAAGAGTTCAGCAAAGGATTTGGAAAGGCTGAACAAGTGGATGGAAATCTGGCAATTGACATTTGATACAAACAGTTGCAAAGTACTACATTTATGTTGCGGCAACCCTGGTGGGAAGTATCAATTCGAGGGGAGTGGAATAGGCAAAGGATCGTGGGGCACTGAGCACACCTGGAATGGGCCACTGGGGGCAGAGCAAGAGGACAGCATCAGTAGCAAGCAGAATGCTTGTGTGTATCTTCCAAGGGACAGATTTCAGAAGTAAAGAGGTAATGTTTCAGTTTTACAAGTCCTTGATCAAACCACACGTTAAGTATGCAGTTTTGGAGGCCATATAATGGAACTTATGTGATGCTGCTAGACTTATTCTAGATGAAAGCTACCAGAAGGATTCATGGCCTGGAGGAGAAGGACTATAACTACAGGCTAGAAGAGCTAGAAGGTTTTCCAACTGAGACCAAAAGAAATTGGGAGGGAGCATGATATTGGTGCACAAGATCATGTCAGAGAAATGTGAAAGGGTCATTCTGAACAGGAAGAACACACACAGAAGAAAGCACAGGTAGCACATTGTAGGAACTAACTATTCCCTGGATTTCTGAAAGTATGTTTACACAGGGAGGGTTATGGACCCATGGATTTCTGGAATGGGTGGAGGACAGGGAATCCACAGAAGCATTAAAAATGGAGCATAGAACAAATGAAAAAAGAGCAAGGGAACAGGTAGAAATGGAAAGGAGGTAGAATGATAAGGCACTTAAAAGGATGAACTAGATGGGTTTATTGTTTCTTTCTACCAATATATCTGTGTTTCTAAAGTATGATCAAACAATCAACATATGCTATACTGGCAATCTCAGAAAAGAGGTTAAACATGGCATGTCTACAGTTAGTGGTTTGCCTTCATTTGCCTGAATGAACCATTAAAGACTTAAGAAAAAGAAAAAAAGTAAACATTCATGGATATTCAGTAGCCACATAGCTGAAACACTGCTATGCCCTTAGGGGTTATTTGCATATATTCCAACGGCTTCCCCTACAGTATGTTTAAGGTATTACACAATGAAGACTCTAGCTTTGTTGGGGTTTTCTTGTACCTTTATATAAGTAAGATGGCATTCACCTGCTTCTGTGAAGTTGTGCATATATTTAAATGGCTGTCACCATGATTATTGGGATGAAGCAAACTTCTCAAACCTCCATAATTCTAGATATTGGCAGTCAGCATGGTGTTAGCCAGCCTATAAGTACTTCAAGTAATGCAGGTTCCATGAATTGTACTCAGGCTTAATCTCTATACTCTAACATTAGTTTCTTTCCTTTCCTCATTTTCCCCTTACTTTACTACTCCGGTTTCCTATTTTCTACTCCTATCTCATCTGTCTCTTTGGAACTGTCTTCATATTATTCCTCAGCAAAACTCATGATCTGCAACATGTTGTAAATAGTACTTGTATAATAATATATAAAAAAACATTTAAAAAGACATACACATTACAAAAACAGAAAATAATGACATGCTTACCATTGTCTAAAAATCATTGGTCAGCATTCAGAAAAACAGTTTATCTGCATTTCATTAACAATTTACATTATGGAAACATGAAAAAAAAGAACGTTACCAGTTTCTTTTTCTGTGGAATTATGTTACAATGAGGAACAGAATGTTTGCAGCAAAAACAGCTATGCAAGTACGGCTGGTGCAAACGGCCAAAAAGCATACATCCAAATTGAAAATACAGGCCAGCACCAAAGTGAGTGAAAATAATATATATATTTTATTGTTAGAAATAAGTGGCAACACCAAAGGTGAAGTGCATAGCACAACACCCAAAATCATGGCCTGTATTTTTGAACAGGATGTTTGCCCTTGTCCCACTGTAGTGCAGTGTTGCAGTTGGGACATTTAATTACCAGAGAATGTGGGGAGTGCAAGGGGAGGCATACCCCCCCACACACACACAAAAGTTCAAAACACAAACACACACACACACACACACACACACACACACACACACACACACACACACACAGCAACAAAAAAGTTTTTGACTATGATTATTTGGTGATCAATGTTTTGACAGTTCAAAGAAATGTCATAAACCCCAGAAAGACATGCCTATTACAACCCAATACAGCACAACACCAAGTATTTCTAAAATAAATACAGGAGTTATAAGAAAAACTCCATGGGACTTGCTACATACTCCATGAATATTAACGTTCAGTTAAACCGTATGACAGATGCAAGGTGAGCTGTGAATAAGTATTCAGTTTAAATAGAACATTGCAGTGACATGGGACTAAGTCATATCTCACATGATGGATGTTTGGGAAAGGCATGAAGATGTGTTATTTTTCAAAAGAAACTGAACATCAGTTGAAAGAAACTCAGATGAAGCTAAACTGAGGCTGATCTAGTTACTTAAAGAAGGCTGATATGGAAAATAGATAATGGAGGACAAAAAGAGGGAAAGCTGGGACAGCTCCCTATTGAAATGTCAGCACTTAAAATGCCAAGTACCTATGCACTGAAAAAAAGATTAAAAATCCTGTAGAAGAATGAATCTCTAACATCGCTCTTCTCCTGTAAACATCTTTTTTTGCAGGATATAAGCCCCCCTGCATCCCTGAAGTGGGGAGCTAGACTCCAACACCCCCTAAACTTATGTATACCAACTCTGAGATCACTATATCTCGAGGAAAAGGGAATATCCCAAGAAATGGCCCCCTCAAACTTATGTAAGTCTACTTTTTCCGCCATTCATTCTCCATGTTTTAGGACTTGCTCTAGTGAACTTGTTACCTACTGGGGCACTTACTAACTTAGACATGGAACTTAGTCTGATGGGCTACATTACTGTTTCTTTTCTTTATTCTTGGTTTTATGTCTGGTTATGTACAAAAGCAAAACAGAAAATGCTAGGAAAGTATTACTGCTTTTATAAGTAATTAGCGAAACAAGTAGCAGGAGAGTAGATAAAGAATGATAAACAGAAGAAGCAGATATATAGTTGTGACTACCAAACACAAAGTCTAGTCTGGTCTTATGCAGAATGAAAACAAGTGTGATACAGATATACATTACAGAGCTAGGAAGCAAGGTGCAGTATTCTTACTATGGGGGGGGGGGGGTCAGATATACATGGAGACACTACCTGAAATTGCCACTGAACTAAGGAGTGAGGAAATTATAATGACAGTATGAATGCTGCTGTGTGTCTAAAATATGGCTGCTGTGCTTAAGTACCATGTGATTCTGTTCTGGTTGTTCTCCACAAGTTTGTCATAGGAGTTGCACATCTTATTTTAGTATTTTTTGTTCTATCTCTCTCTCTCTGTTTCCTTAGTTTTTCCTCCAACTGTGCACAATATGCTGTAACAACATATTTTACATTGAGACCACCACTCTACTGAAAATTGAATTCTTAATCCTTCCTTCCTCAGTAGCAGCTGTAAGCTGTTCCCTCTGATGGTCACATTTGAAGAAAAAATGAAGCGTTCCTTGGTTCACAATGTCTGAATCTTTGAGTTAGGTACTTGAACATATTAGTTTTGCCGCTTCCTGCCCAAATTCAGTCCTCTGTAGAGTTTAAGGGTGTAAAAACCACCTTGTTGTCTTACATTCACCAAAGATGGCCTTTTTATTTTTATTTATTTTTAACCAAGAAAGCCTACTGGACAGTGGGGTGACCCAGGGGCACTGTCTGGTTAAGAGACTTGCTCAGACTCACACAGGAGACAAATGGAGGCTAAAAGAATTAAGCCATGGAATACAGAAAACAGCTAGCTCATAGCCTTTATTATATGTTTTGGCTGCTAGTTTATTTCTAGTAATTTTATCTCATTCCTGAAATAAGGCCCACAACGGTGTTCCCTTTTATGCAACTATAGCTTCACTACAGCCCCATGTGGTGGTAGAATTAATCACAAATTCTAGCCCTCCTTATGTTTCCCCTGGTTTCATAGCCTAACACCAAATTTATTTTAACAGCCCCTGTAGAGTGCTAACCATTTAAATAATTCTAAAAGTAATTTTTTTGCACTAGTTGTATCAACGTAAATTTTTTTCTCTTAATCTGTTGCAGGTGCATTGCCTAAATAACATCTGATTCCATTGCTCCTTTCTAGTAGTTGTATAACAGTATATCTTTTTAGCACTAGTTCTAGATGCTGTGTGCCTAAGCACTGATAGCCTTCTTATGGCAACCCAGATTTCAAGTTGCCACAGCAATAAAAATGTCATTTCATAGTCCAGAAATTAGGTGGATGGTATTTTACCATAAGAACAAGGCATACAAAGGACTTTAATGGGCTAAACAAGTATTTTACAAAAGGTAATAAGGCATGCACCTTGGGCGGCTTGATAAATTATCTAAAATTATAATGTGCTACAAATTATTTATTTATTTGACATTTGTTAACTGGGTTAGTCTGACTGGGCAAGATGCCATTTTTTTAGCAGAGACCCGAGGAGAAAAGCTCCATTACAAAATTTAGCAATACAGTGAGTAATACAAAAATTAAAGGAAAGTGTGATTAGTCACTATACAGAGCTACTAAAAAACACATAATACAAAGAAAAGGCATATAAGTTAATTATAGGAACATTTTACACTAATTATGAATGTCATGGATTTAAAACAATTTATGTCATAAGAGAAGTCAGCAAGACAGTCCTTGCAATTGATATGTAATAAGAGGACTCAGAAACCTGAGGAGTAGCTGAGAGAGGAGAATGACTGGAGTGAAGTTAGTGGTGAAGGAAGCTAGATCAGGGGGAAGTTAGTGGTGAAGGAAGAAAGATCAGAAATTTGAGTTACTTTGGTAGTTGAGGTAGAAAGATAATGGGGCCTAGAAGTTAAGAGAGGAGCAAGGGGGGAGATGGTCAGGTGGGATCATTGCAGGAGCAGATCCAAGAGGTACACAATAATTTCTTTAATGCTATTTTAAAACTGTGGGTATTGTCAAGCGTGCATATATAAAGAGGAAGTTTGTTACAGGAGAGGTGACAGACTGGCTGTAAAGTATCTTACCAATGGATTTGTTAGGTTTGGAGATGCACAATAGGAGTTGGTCAGAGCGATGTAGATCATGCTTAGGGATATAGAGGGAGATAAGATTAGTCAGAGTTGGACAAGCAATGGGATCGTGAAGGACAGAGTGGGTCAGGAGAAGCTATGAGAGGAGGACTTGGTATTGGAGTTGAAGCCAGTGAAGTGTTTTTAGGGAAAGGCAGTGGTGTGTTCAATAAGGGAGATTACTGGTGAATTGAGCATTTTTATTATAGGTGTGTTCAAGCTTGGTAGTCAGGTTCTTTTGGAGTTGGGTGAATTATGAGGTGGCATAGAGAAGGATGTGAAGTAGGTAAGCTTGAGCTAAGGACAGTTTAGATTCAGGACTTAGGAACTTTTTTCCTGTACAGTAGTCCAAGTTTTTGGTGAGTTTTTTTTTTAATACAGTTATTGATGTGGATGTCGAATTTAAGTTCATCGTCTACATAAACTCCGAAGAGTTTGATATGTGATTCTACTTTGATAGGAGTGTTATTTAGAGAGGAGATGGAGAAGGAGGGTTTGAGATGTTGGAGAGATTTAGGCAGGAAAATTAGAAGTTTAGTTTTGTTAGGGTTAAGCAGTCGATTAGCAGCGAGCCATATTTCAACTGAATGCAGAAATTCTTGAAGTTATATTGCTGAAAAAGTGATTTTTAACTTAGATGAAGCTTTTGTTTTATCTGCAAGAAAGCGAGAATGCATATTTTAGTAGACGTCACCCAGGCGCCAGTAAATTAAAAAAAGTAATGCATATAAAATTAAATTCAAATAAGTCAGAAGTAGTTTTGAAAGACATTAAGGAAGCACTTGCAATCCCTTAACATGGCAGCACAACTGGAGTTTGATGCATGAGTGTGATCACTACATAGTGAAACACGGACACTGTACTTAAAAATAGACTCAAGGTCAAGGACACACATGCAACATTGTAGCATTTGGTAAGCATCCTCAAGTTCCAGCTTATAGCATAAATAACACACCACTTCAAAATTATAAGGTTGTGAGAGGCCTGGGTGGGCAGCTCCCTTACATTTGACTATCACATTGCAACACTGTTCTAGAAATAATTTTATCTTGCTCTGTTCACAGTAAATGGTATCTTCCAGATCAAAGAAGTCCTCGCCTTCTTATACTCTGCATTGGGTAGACCCATTACTGAGTACAATGTCACTCTTGGAATGTACTTTACTTAGAATATCTAGCAAATGGAAACATACCAAAGTTTTGTAACTAAAAAGACAGGGGCCTAAAAGATTTGAGATGCAGCTACTCTTTCACTCTTGAACCATTTATGTAACAGATTTTCAGTGTTGTGAACCCTTGTGTGATGATTGAGGGTACTGCCAGCCATGCCAGGAGAAGTAGGGCAGTGGATGTGTGACATGTGCCAGCACAGCTTGCTGGAATTTTGTAAATAATTATAAGTCATTTGTATATCAACCTGATTTGTACAGATGTGTGTGCTGAAAATCAGCCAGCATAAACACCATTAGCTGCTTCAACACATTTAAACTCACCCTAAAGAATTACCTACTAAATACTGAAATCTGCCCCTTCATCTATCCAAATCGATAAACATCCTACTCTCCTTGAGCCTTCCTGTAGCTTACCCCAATCTTTACCCATCAAAACCAGTAGAAAACTCTTTTTGATCTATAAGTTACTTTAAACAACTCTGTTCTTACTATAAATCTCACTAACCTTAACTATCATTCTAATCATTCACCCCTTTAAAACTACCCTACTAGTGATTTTTAATTCCCTTTATTACTTCTTTCCAGCTAACACTACCCCCTAGTGATCTTTTCCTTTATTAACTTCAACCTTTTTCAATAGTTACAAAAAAGTGTGTGTGTGTGTGTGTGTGTGTGTGTGTGTGTGTGCGTGCGTGCGTGCGTGTGTGCGTGTGTGTGTGTGTGTGCTTGCGCGCACATGTGTTTATAATATATATATATATATATATATATATATATATATATATATATATATATATATATATGGCTTTACTTCAGAAGACTGAAAAATAAAAGACTGAATCCCAAAAGACTGAAAATTCAAAATACTGAACACATATATAATGCAGGAGCACCCCTCATGTGGGGGACTGCACCCCCACACACACACACACACACACCCTTCTAACTATATATAGTAACTCCAAGATTACTCAGAAGTGGAGAAGGGGCAATTTTCATCATTCAGTATTTTGAATTTTCAGTCTTTTGGGATTCAGTCTTTTAGTTTTTCAATCTTCTAAAGTAGACCCATATATATATATATATATATATATATATATATATATATATATATATATATATATGTGTGTGTGTGTGTTTTACCTTAAAAATGGTGATCTAAAAAAGGTCGACCACGCTTCCGCGAACTCCGAAATACGAATGTCCCAATTGACGAAAACCACATATGCGAATGGCTAAATCTCGCCCCCTTTAGACCCATGGTAGCACAGGTGTGGAGGTGTGGCATGACTGGAAATGTCAAAATTCGACATTAATTCAACCTTGTAGAAATGTTGTGGATTCTAATTCGTGGAAAACGGGTCACCGAAGTGGTAGGTCGATCATGTGTGATCGACGATATAAAGGTAAACCTATATATATATATATATATATATATATATATATATATATATATATATATATATATATATATATATATATATATATATATATATATATATATATATATATATATATATATATATATATGTATAATCTTACAAAGTAACCAGACCTGATGTGCTGAAGTTGAAATACTGCTCATACACCAAGGATGCTGACAAACGATTTATTCTTTACACCAACACAAGACAAATTATAGATGGTTTAGCGCTTTCAACTGTATCACAGTCTTCCTCAGAACATTTAAAATACTACACATCTTCCTATTTATAATCATCTACTAATTGATTAAATACATAATTGTATGAAAAAACCGCCAAAACCTTAAAGGCATATGTAACAATGCATTGAAATGTGAATGTAAATACTGGAAGTCCTTCACTAACTTGTTAAACATTAAAAATAAAAAGTTAAAACCATTCTTATTTACTGAGGTGGAGTGCCATGATGTATGCCACTATACTGAACTGTACATATAAAAACATACATATAAAAACATACATAAAAAACACACTCATATATAAATACATGTAAAACTTCCTATTGCACATTAGTGTATGGATATGTATATAAATAAATAAATAAATATCTAAATATACTATACTTAATATCTACCTATATTATTGTATTAGCCCTATTGTCAACATCAAAAATCAGTATTTGATTGACTACATAAATATGAAATTTGAGTATGAAACATAATACATCTTAGATTTTAACCTATACAAGGGCTAAAAAAGGTTTAATACTAATAAATTAATTTAAGCCAGGTGTTCTGGTGGAATCAGTAAAGATTTGCCACCTACTTTCATACTGTGCCAACTGCATTTTCCAATTCCCTCCAAATGGTACACTCGTCACCTGATCAATTATTGAAAAAAAAAACTATGATCATTCCCTTTATCTAAGATATGTCTATACAATGCATTTTTAGTATCACATTTCTGTATTTTATATTGATGTTCATATATTCGCTTTTGCAGCTGTCTTTCTGTTTTTCCTATATAATGAGCATTTCATTTTTTACATATCGCTATATAAACCACCTGCTTCGTATTACAATTACCCGTCCTACATTTAATGGTGGTATGACCAATATCATCCAACTTAACAGTCTTAGCTACATTAATATATTTACACTGTTGACATCTTCCACATTTGGATGTACCATTACATCTATCCCCTGTATACTTATTATAACTTGCTCTTTCCAGTATATTTTTCATGTTTGGGGCTGTCTTAAAGACACATTTGAGGAATACTCCTAATATTTGTTCTACATCCATTGTAGTTATTACTTTCCAATGCCTTTCCAATATTCCTCTAATTAGATATGTATTCGGTGTATATGTAAGTATACATACTCTTCCACTATATTCTTTCTCCATTGTTGTCAATTTTTCCATTTTGTAACATCCTAACAATGGTAGGTACTTGTGTCCCCATTCTTTCTTCACATAATTGATAACGTCCTGAACCATACCTTCAGGATACGCTCGACTTAAAAATAAACCTTTAATCAGTTTAAGCTCTGTCTCCATGATATCCCTTGTGGATGACATCCTAGCAGCTCAAATGCATTGTCCTTTAATCACATTTTTAAAGACATGTGGGGGATGATTACTACTATAGTGGATATAATCATTCGAAAATGTAGATTTTCTATAAACCTTAGATTTAAAACCTTGCTCATCATGACTCAATAATACATCCAAATATGGAATTTCCATATAACTGAAGTTATATGTAAATTTCAAAAATACTGTAGTATTGTTTAGGAATTCCATAAATGTATGTAATCTATCCACCAATGCATTCCATAAAATAAAGATGTCATCCAAATACCTAGCATAATATGCCATATCAGGGAAAATTCACTCTTGAATACATGTTCAGACTCCCATTCCAGCATGACCATGTTCTATATGGTTATATATAATCTTGTAAATGACTCTGTTTTTCTCTCTGATATTGTAAATTCCTACAATGTATTAGTCTTTTCTCATTTTGTTATATTGTATTGTATTGTACTGTAATTTCTGTAAATTCTTGTAAAATATTGTGTAATCATAATGTGTTTGCGGAGTTTTTTCTCCCTGAGCCTCCACTGAAAATGGGCTCCTGTCCCAGTCAGACTTTCCCGCTCAACAAAGGTCAATAAATAAATAAATAAAATGTATTTGTGAGGTTTGCTTGTGTTAAAATGTATCAACAGTGTACCTTGCTGGAAAGCAAAGAAATGTACATCCATTATTGTAACTGAATTAAATGTATATGTTTCAACAAAGGATACTTGCAGAGTAGAGCTTAATCACAATCCAGCTGCAGCAAACTTTAAAATATATCTAAAATTACTCTATGGGATAGGCCATAAAGATGTTATCCCACAGTTGTGAATTAAGCCAGAGATGCAGTGTCTGTAAGAAGTCTGGCTTAGTATATATGTAGGAGGAGTAGAAGTATTAAAATGGTTTTATGACTTCCAGGATATCTGAGCAAGGCTCTAGCTCTGTGTATGGTAGTGCATAGGTGCTAAAACCTTAGCAGCTTTTAGTGTTGGTGAGTATGGGAAACAGAGTCAGATGACCAGATGTGATGTCATTGTGTAATCAACTCAGAAATAATATTTAGATATTTGTAGGAGTTTGCTCTCAGCATTCTACATTCTGTCTTTGATCTGACAACAAGGATCACTCGCCCACAAATTATATTGCCTTGCTCTATTCTGTAAGTCACTTAACTAGAGAACAGTAATTCTCTTTAGATTAGAAAGGAAAATATTGTGAGAGTAGAAATACTGTTTTTCTATAACTGTGTGAAACTTTCCATCAGTGTTATTTTGAATATTCACTGCGACTGAAACTCTGGTTTTACTGTAAATAGATATTTAGTATTTTCTTATACTTTTCTTATTTATTATTAAATATATTTAAACTTTTCATTGTGGCTGGCCCTTTTAGAAAATATTTAAGTTTCAGAGCATTTGCATATATTGATTTGGTGATAACTCTGGCCACTCATGAAAGTCTAGCTGTTTGGTCAGCATTACTATTTGCATTAATATTAATTTCATTCAGTATAACTGGGTCCTGTTGCAACAGCCTTCGGTAGCTGGCTTTGCAGTGCCTGGTGGCAGTGATAACTACCTTATAGTCTGGGCAGAAGGGGGCATAGCTAGTAAACCTGTGCCACCCTTTCCCAGGTGTGTGTGTGTGTGTGTGTGTGTGTGTGTGTGTGTGTGTGTGTGTGTGTGTGTGTGTGTGTGTGTGTGTGTGTGTGTGTGTGTGTGTGTGTGTGTGTGTGTGTGTGTGTGTGTGTGTGTGTGTGTGAGCTATTTGGAGTAGGGACACGAAACGCTGGTTTCACAGAGAGAGTGCTGGAGGACTTGGCTTGGGCACACAGCTGAGGACCTAACCCTACAGCTGTACCAGTGGGGAGTCTTACTGGTGACCTGGAGGAAGAAAGATAGAGAGATCCAAACCCTGGACTGATTGCGTTCCCTGTGTGCACTCTTAAGGGAAGTTGTGCTTGATGCAGAGAGGTCTGCATCTAGAAATACTAAATGTATCCATTTGTATTCCAAGTGAACATCCCTCTCCAGTGTCAGTGATGAAGATTCAGGCTCCTTGATTACTGGCCCACTATGGGGATGTCGCACCCTGCATGAAGGAAAGTGTCCCCAAATCCCTGTAACTTAATATATTATCTATGAGATTATTGTATATCAGTAAAAAAATACCACAGTTTTATATTAACAAACTGCACATTTGTGGTCACACATTTCTCTGTCAATCTCACATCTTGCAGTTAAGTCTGGCCCATTTTCCATGTTTGTTCTGGGACTGAGGGTCACATAAATAGCAAACAGTCATTCATTCTTTTTACTATACTTGTTTTTTCCAGGATCACATGGGAACTGAAGCTATGTCAGCATTTACTGGGTCGCAGACCTCTCAACTGTACAGATTTTTGTAGAATGTCCAGATTTTTGCCTCAAATATTTGGTCTGTTCCTTATAAAATCTCTGGTTTTCTGGCAAATCATGGAGGATTGAAGTCACTAAATAATGACCAAACAATGGCATATATTCAAGTTTCAAACTTCATATTCTTCAGAAAATGCATGATAACACAAATCTTGTTATTCTAGCAGCCTTTTAAGTTTATAAGAGCAGTATTTAAAATCTGTCCCTATTTTGGGGCCTTTGTTCCCCCCCCATTATTTTAGGCTTTGTCCAGATTTCTTGCATTAAGAGGTGCACATCAGAAAAACGAATGCTTGGCGGGATGCCAGCCTATCTATGGATAAACACACATACATGCACACATACACACACACTCTCTCTCTCTCTCTCTCTCTCTCTTACACACACACACACACACACACACACACACACACACACACACACACACACACACACATGACAAATACAGCTATAGGCAGTTTAGACAATCTTCATTTCCCCAACTGCATGTCTTTGGGATATGAGGAAAATAGAGTGCCCAGGAAAAGCCTGACATGAACACAGGGAAGACATAAAGACAGTACAGAAGGATCACAGCCAAGAACCAAACTGAAGAGCTAAGTGATGTAAAGGAACGATGCTAACTTCTGTGCAGCCCAAGCAGCAAACAGAATTACATACAAACTGTATGATTGTCTTGAGTAAAGACCAGTCTGACAGCATTCTATTACTAGCCATAATAGTAGAAAATTGCTTGTTTTGTTTTGTTTATATTTGTTTATTTTTATCAGGATAAACTCACTAGAGACAAATGCCTCTATTCAGGAATAATCTTACATTGCTGCTTGGTAAAAGTGATGCATTCAGAATCGTACAGTATGCCAGTGAAGAATGAATGAATCAAACTCAGATGAAGCTTGTTAGCAGTGTAGGCCTAAATTCTTTCAGCCACACAATATCTAAATGCATGACATTAAAAGCAAGGCTGTCAAAATAGAAGCGTCTGGAAGAAGATGAATTACCTGAATATATACATAGATATGGTAACCTGTAGGAAGCTAAATGGCATGTCATGTGGGCTCGGATTAGTACTCTGAAATATGTGTATTAGACACAGATGTGAGGAGATGATCTGCAGGTTATCGCTGATGTAGCAAAGCTTTACGATGAGAAAAACAACAAAAGAACTTTGTAGATGTAAAAAAAGGTCCACTGGGCAAGACAGCAAGCTCAACATTTTGAAGTTTAAATTAAGGTTAACACAATATAAAGCTGTGTGCACTTAAACTGAAAAAACGATGGCATACTGAATGGGAACATTTTAATAGCATTTTTGTAAGAAAAATAAAAGTCCTGCTCAGCTCCCCAGAGAAGCCGGTAGTAAACACCAAGAACATTAATAATTTCTTAACTAGAAATAAACACAGGATTCAATATACCATTTGTTTTGTACCAAGATAAGTGACTTGATTCATAATGAACTTACACCAAAGGCATAAAACTGACATCAGTAGGCAAGCATAATATCTAATTTCCTTGGTTAGTAAAAGCAATACTTAAATACAGTGGTACACATTGCCAGACAGCAATTCCAATGTTACAATATTGTATAAATCAATCTAAAGCTAGCTATGAAAACAGAATTGCAGAAGATACTAAAGACAACCACAAGGCCTTCTATAGTTATGTAAAGAATCTCCACGGCAATACCCATATTTGCTCTGAGCTACTGCACAATGGTACCTCCTATACTGAGCCAACAGATATTACCAGTATACTGGCCGACAGATTCAGTGCCAACTTTACCTCCCCTAAAGGACCAATCACAATACCAGTCGATTGCCAGGCACCCAGTATTACTGCTGCACAGGTTAAAACAGCACTGTCTAAGGCCAAGAATACAGCTTCTATGGGACCTGACAATATCCCTGGTTGTGTTCTACATGAACTACAGAGTAAACTGGCACCTCACCTGCATGCCCTGTTCAATTACAGCTTCACCTCAGGCTTTGTCCCTACCAAATGGTGAACTGCTACAGTCATCCCTCTCCACAAAGAAGGAGTGACTACAGAGCCTGGGAACTATCACCCCATTAGCCTGACGAGCCTGATATGCAAAGCTATGGAACACATCATCATGGACCTAATAAACAAGGATATAGGGAATCTCCAAACCCTGGATCCCACACAGTTTGGTTTTGTGAAGGGTAGATCATGCATGCTCAACTTGGTCGACTACTTTGAGTCAGTCACCAGAGCTGTGGATGAAGGGAAGGTGGTTCATACAGCCTACCTTGATCTGGCCAAGGCTTTTGATACCATTCCCCACTCAGGAATCATAAAAAAACTCACTAAGCTAGGCATCAACCCCTATATCACCTGGTGGGTTTCAAACTGACTCACAGATAGAACCCACAGTGTGAAAGTACCTGACTCCAAGTCAGACTTCTGACTAGTCATGAGTGGAGTCCTACAGGGTTCCATTCTCCTGGGTCCTCTACTGTTTGGTATCTACTTCTCTGAAGTCCAGGCCAACATGAAGGGACTCTGGCTGATGAAGTTTGCAGATGATTGCAAGTTGAGTGCTATTATTAACTCCCCAAGTCATGTTGACATCCAGCAGAATGGCCTCACTGAGACCAACGATGGTGTCAGAACCATGGACTTAAGCTCAAAGTTAAAAAATGTGTCGTCATCACCTTTGGGAAAAACCCGGTTCCCATGAATTACCACACTGATGGTAGTCCACTGAACACAGAAGGCGTTATAAGAGATCTGGGAACACAGGTTGACAGCAACCTCTCTTTTGATAAACACATTGCCACTGTGGTCAGAAAGTCCATCTATGTGGTACATCTCATTACTAAGGATTTTGCATCCAGGAAGAAAGAGGTCATTGTCTCCCTCTACTCTTCCCTCATTAGGCTAATCATTGAGTGCAATGCCCCATTTGGCATGTACCTCACTAGACACCTGCAACAACTGGAGAGGCCACAAAAGTACCTCACAAAGAGGATCCTAGGCCTTACACATTTGTCCTATATGGATAGACTCAAAAATCTCCAACTATTCTTTGTCTCATATTGCCTACTGAGAGACAATCTCTGCTTAACTTACAAAGCCATGTCTGACCCAGCTCTGTTAGAAATGCTACACTTAAAGAAATCCCAATCCCTCCACACCACATGCTCCAGAGACCACAACCTCATTACCACAATTAACAGAACATGTTGGAGGGACAGGTTCATAACCCAGAAACTGCCCATGCTATGGTATAGACTTCCCATACATGTCAAGCAGAGCACCTTGCTGACCCTCTTCAAGAGAAATCTTGATGAGTGGATGGTAAACAGAAAATTCACCTCGGGGATAACTCCAGTGGCTCTACTCGACAGAGGCACTGGGAACTTAGGTTGGGTGGCACTATGCCAGGGAAATCCTATAGCTGGGCTTGTAAAGACCCCAGGGCCATTAGCCTAGTACACACCTATGAACTTATGAACCTAAGAGGAAACACAAACAAACAGAACTGAGAGAATGCAAATGATCATAAATGCACATATCTTGTTGTGTAGAAGCAATTTGTAACTACTGTAGGAGATAACGCAGCACAAAAATGCACTAATATGGTAAAATGGTACTGAACAATACTTTGACGCTATACTCCAATATAGAATCAGTTGGAGAGCATTGGACTGGACAGACAATGTTAACAGATTTATGAGACCAACTTTAGTTGGGGGTGTTTGTGTGTGTGGTAAAAGTAAATATAACACATTGGTGTAAAATCGAGGGAAAATGGAAAGTCAGCAATACAGCACTTCATGTATACAAATATACAAATGCAAATATAAAAATATAGCAGCACCTAACCGAATAGAACTTAGTATAGCAGAAGCTGGAAAAGGGTGCTGTGAATAGGTAAAGAGCAGAATGTGACCCAACGCAACGGTGCTAGTTATGCTAGAATTATCCACTCTGCCCAGTGGTGGAGCAGTAGCAGTTACAACTATAATTACTTAAGTATTTTTTTCAATATCAAATATAATTTGATAAGGGCTAAAAGGAAGCAAACTAGATGGGTAATGCTACAAATAATTCCATCTGTATGAATTTAAGAAAGAAATCTGTAAATCATTCAGTTGAAATTCACTCTTAACCAATTTGTCCTTCAAGATAATTATGATGTGATTCCTTATTCACCAGTGTATTATTTCTTTATATACTATATTTTAATAGAGTAGTGTTATATTTGTCCAGTGTATTGTTCTATTCTTCTATTTTTTTTTACTTTTCATTTGCCTCAGGAATTTTCTATAAGTATGCATTCCTTGCAAAAATGCCAACAGTCACATAAATAAGAAACAGATTGGATTCCAGGCTGAATAAATGAACATACGTCAAAATGTTAAATAAAATCTTTTACTGGTGCTTCCCGGTACCTCGGCTCAACAGCCTTTCAAATGAATGATTTTTACACCATTCTTATGTATGCATTCCTTGCTCTGATAAATATTTTCTGATGTTTTCTTTGCATTATCCCTACTCTGTCTTCAGATTTTTACATATGCATCTATCTTTAAAAAGATGCTGTCATACTGGATTCACAAAAAATTTTGTTGGATATGCAACAACATTTCTATCACTCCTTACTTCTTCTCAGCTCCTTACTTATCTTTCCATTTTTCCTGATTTACAGCACAATAGGTCAAAATAACTGTAAATGAGCTCAATGGTAAAAAGCAATCCAATATGTAAAACAATGCATCAGAGATCAATGCCAGTATAATAAAAAGCAATTGATTTAGTCATGTGCAAAGCTTTTGGGAATTCACTCTTTCTCAATATAAAACACAGTAACAAAGAATTACTTAAAAAGTTATTAAATCAATCACATGATAAAAACCTGTGAGCCACTCACAAAAACAACACGAATCAATAATAGAAGTGAATCATAGAACTGGAAGCGTAACAAGATAAAATAACAAATAAACAACCAGTACACTTGCACTCTAACACAGGATAGTTTAATAATAAAGTTAAAATGTATATGGTTAAGCACTTTCATCATGAGACCTCTGTGACAAAGAGAAATACTGTCAGCCCAGCTATCTGGAATTTTGTAAATAATTCTATGTCATTTGTGAATATTGATATGGTTTATACAAAAGTGTATGTAAAGTACTGAGCTAAAATGTAACCACAACATGCCCTATTGGAATAGAACAGGAATGTACCTGCATTATTGTGACTGTTCCAATGCAGTAGCAGACACAATGTCTAGAGCTAGAAGTTTTTTGTATTGTCTTGAAAGAGAAGTAATTACTAGGTTTAAGATGTAGAAGTGTTTTATTGTTTTATATCTTCCAGGATCTGCAAACATCTGAGAGATATGTATTTTTCACAGGGAGATGTTAAAATTCTGTTAGTTTCTGACAAATGGGGTTTAGCTTGGGAACTGAAGTCAGGGGACAAAAAGTGATGTCATCCAAGCTAACCCAGCAGTGATATTTGAAATTAACTTAAGAACTCTCTGAGAGAGAGAGACTGGGCATTCTGCAGCTTGTCTTTGACCTAGAAACATCCACTCATCACCACATTCTGCACTTGCCTTGCTGTAAGTGAGTTTTTAGGGCATAGTAACTCTTTTAGACACAGACAGAAATATAGTAAAGTATAGCTTAGATGTTTTCTTTATTTATTTGAGACTGTCCTGCAATGTTGTTTAAATATTTCCTGTGATTTTGAGCTCTGATGTAACTGATTACTTACTAAATATTGTCTTGTTCATTTATTATTTATTTATTATTAAATATATTTAAACCTGTCTTTGTGTCTGATATTTGTGAGACATATTTAAGCTCTTATAGTACTTGCATATCTATTTGGTGACACTGTACAGGCCACTCCTAAAAAGTCTTGCTCGTGGTCAGACTACCATTTGGATTAATAGTAACATTACACAGTAGGATTGGACACCCTTTGTTAAAGGCTTTAAAGTAGCTGATAAGTAGTGTTGGGTGGCAGTGGAAACTACCTTAGTCTGGGCAGAAGGGGGCATAGCTTGTAAACCTGTGCCAGCCTTTCCCAGGAGTATGTGTGTGTGTGTTTGTATATAAATCAAATCTCAAAGAGTTTTGTGTGTCGGCTACTTGGGCAGGGACACGAAGCACTGGTTAGACAGAAAGGGTAGTGGAGATCTTGGTTTGGCCACTCAGCTGAGATCTCAACCCTATAATTGTGCCAGTGGCGAGTCCTACTGGGGATCTGGAGAAAGAGGGAGAAACCAGCCCCAGACTGACTGTGATCTCTGTGTGCTCTTAAGGGAAATTGCACGTTACTGTGTGTGCACTTGTCATCCTCCAAGTGTGTATGTCCCCCACTGTTGCCAGTGGCAAGGATTGAGACTCCTTGATTACTGGGCCAGTGCTGGGGTGTCACAACCTCTTCAAAATTTGAAACAAAAACTTTGTTACAAGGAAATGAATCCTAAGCATAATACAAAATGGGAACTTTCCCTTGTCATAATTGTTCTTGTAAATTTATTTTGAATGCAGCTGAATTTAAACATCCAAATCCATCTATCCATCCATCCATCCTCAACCCCTTTTTCCCATTTTGCACATGGGGTTGTAGTGTCACTTTAGCATTGACAATCATCTCGAGCCAAGGTTTACACTGCCAGGTAGCTAGCCCTGCAGCGATTAGATATCCAATAGTAAGAGAATATTTAATTTTTCATGCTATGCAAATTGTAACACTGAAAATGTGGTTTATTAGGCCACTTGCGCAGCATGTTTTTTCTGTATAGGGAAGTACAAAAGAAAACTTAAAGACAGTGTGCTTGAACATTTGTCAGATATACACAGAGGTATAGTTACTAATTCGCTTGCTAAGCACATCAGAGAGAAGGGCTCTGAGCATAATTTTAAATTTAGGGTCATCCAGGTATTGGTAAAGAAAAGGAGGGGTGATGACCTTAATGATCTTACGGAAGTTGTAGAAATTAATTGGATTTTACAGTTAAAGTCGATAATTCACCTGGTTTAAATTTAGCTATCAGTATTAAACATGTTTTAAGGAAAAAAATGAATGAGGTTGTAATATTATATATATTTTATATATTTTACATAGATTATATATTGTGAAGTTTTTAAGTAACTTTTTCATGCATTTCTATAACATACTGCATCTTAATGTTCTTTTTAGTTGTATTAATTGAACTTATTTTTTCATTGGTGGGCTATGTCATGTGACTGATTTAAATGACTTTTAAGTGATACTTTGTTACTGTGATATGTTTTACATTGAGAAAGGATGAATTCCCAAAGGCTATGTCCAAGACTGAATAAATAACTTTTTATTATACTGGCGCAGAGCTCCGGTGCATTGTTTTACATATTTTTCCTGATTTACCCAATCCATGACTTTCACTGCTTCCTTTTGCTAGCATCACTTTGCCAGTGATATGGATTTGCAGGTTAACTAGACTCTAATTTCTGTTCAGCATACAGGCTACAAATTCACATGAGCCTTTTCTTATAACCACAAATAGGAAAAATAAGTCATAGTAACAAAGAAAAAATGATCTGCTGATCAGCCGCATCTTGGTCTCACTGCTTTTTCTTCTGCTGCACATAAAAAACTGTAGCTTACAGAATAACATAGCACTTTAGTACATCAAATGAAGAAAGACACATCTCTTCTCTCTGCTGCTCTCCAAATCAATGAACATAAGAGATAAGAAGGAGCAGACAGAATAAGTAAAGAAAGTGAAACAACACACACACGCACATGCACAGACACACACATGCTCGCACACACACACACACACACACACACACACACACACACACACACACACACACACACACACACAAACTGATTTCCTGGAGTTTATTTCAGCAGGAAAGAGCCTGCATTTGTACTGGAAATGACATTTTTATGTCACTAAACTAATAAAACATTCTAAAGCTGTGTCTTTCAATCAAAAGCTTCCACCACAAATAGTAATATATACCAGCCACTTTCTGGTAAATTCTTCAGTATTTCCAAGATGCATGTTAACATGATTTTTTCAGAATTGGTATCTTATTATGCATTTTTCATATCTCTTAGCAATAGGCTTCCTAGGCTTCTTGCCTACCACTTGCAATGTGAGATACTATATAAAAATCTGCAAAAAATAAAATGAACAAAAAATTGGACGTACATTTTTTATGGATAATAACTAATTGGCCTTCTGCTCCATTAACTGATTACATATACATACACACACACACACACACACACACACACACACACACACACACACACACACACACACACACACATAAAAATAAAATAGACATACCTTCCAAAAGTTAGGACTTTCTAATGCTACCCCTGTCCTGCCTATACACATAAGACACAAACACTACCTAGCCATGATTCCCTATTCTTTGGCTTTCAAGTTTCTGTTAGGGTCTAAAAGGCAAGTTAGGCCAATACATTGACAGATATTTGGAAAAAAACTGTTCTATATACAGTAGACTTTTTTGAGCAATAAATTGACATCTAAACAAGCTGTGAATTATTTCTAAAATGTACATAAAACATGGTGTAGTTTGCCAGCTACATATCTTACTTATTGTATACGCAAGCATGTTTTCAGCATTCTTACAGGTTAAAAATAATAAAACCTAAAGTATTTCTGGAATAGCATTGCCTTCCTGCTTAAACCCAAAGAGAAGAAGAAACTGGTGCCCCAAAGTGTCCCAGCACTGCAGAATATGATGAAGATGTTAGAAGTATCAGCTCATTCTTCCACACTGCCATTCTGTTAAGAATCTTTGGACAGAATCTTAAATGGACTCACACTATCCAACAGATTTATGATGATCCAACACAAAAATATGGAACTGCTATTGATGTTTTTCCAGTGATCCAAGTTCAGGACCTTCACCCTTCTACAGAACTGATACAAGTCTTCTATCTCCTCACACCCTTCAGTGATCCATAGTATAACTCCAGGAGCAGTCCAACATTTTTTAAAGCTCATTTCTTCAAAGACTTCTTCTTTGAGCACCCTGCATAGATAACAAAGCTTCTCAACTGCAAAACTGGTTGAAGGAAGTACATGGCAAGCATTGCCATGCTCCTGTTTTAGTGGCAATGGTGAGCTTGAAGAAGAAAATAATAACAGAGAGGTGTAACCCTCAATTTACGCATAAGGCACTATGCAAAAAATTGTTTTTCATTTTTTTCATAATAGCTAAAAGTACTCACTGGCATTTTTTATAAATCATAGGAAGACAACTCAACTCATTTATTACAATTAATTTAAAATGGAAAACAAAAATATTTTACAAAGTGCTTCTGAATTGTCAAAAAAGTATTTGTATCCTTGTTTTGGATGTTTTCTCCCCGGGCCTCCACTGAAAATGGGTATTTCAGTTCTCAGACAGATTTTCCTGATAAACAAAAGCAAACAAATAAATAAATAAATACTACACAAAACTGATGAAACTAAAACAAGTACATTTTAAATAAAAGTTAACAGTGAAAGAAAATACCAAGAAAATAATTTTCAAACAGAATATTCTTTGGACAGGTGCAGTTGACAATATCAGTGAAATATATGTATCCCTGTTGCTGTTTATCACATTGTTTCTGACTACACTACTAATATGACTTGTGACCAGCAGTCAGTATCATCTGTATATTCTGTACTAGTATCGGTTTTGTACATGTACAAATATATATATTTAATTAGTACATTTCACTGTAAGTAATTTTACAGGTAATGATGTTTGTGTACCTAATACCATTCTCTGTCTCCTGTATTATGCATATAACAGTATAATGTTTTGCCCTTTCATTTAGACTGCAGAATTCATTGATTTAAACTGTTGGAACGTTTCTCCCTTGGCACCTGCGAAAAATGTCCATTGGTTAGCTAAAGATCCTGGTTAAAAAACATAAGCGAATTTAAAAATAAGTAATGTTTTGTACATATATCAAGTTTGAAAACGTAGGTCTATATTAAAAGATACACCTCTCTGATCCTTGCATAGAAGGATATCTTTTAGATTTTCTTTGTTTTTTTTTTGTATCAGAAAGTGCCCAGGAAGACTTCAGTGTCTTGTGCGTTCAGACATTCGTTTGTATACTAAGTATAATGTGCCATACACATGTCCATTACTTACAAAGAGACACACCGTTAGGTGCCATTGCAATAAACATTCAATGCACTCTGTAAAGCCACCTCTCCCATTTTTAGAAGCCATTTTTGGCACAGCTTTCTTCAATAAGAAGTCTTTTAGATAATTACCATTCTGTAAACAACTATTACATTTTTTCGCTGTCCTGCAGCTATACAAAGTGATATCTCTATAACTGCTTTAAGATAATGTATGATCATTTGAAAGGCAGTATGGGAACACTGAGGAATTCCCCAACAAATTTTGCTACAATACTAACCACAAACCTCTGAAAATGAAAATACCTAAAACACATGTACATATGTATGCGTATATTTTTTGTTCACCATATTAGTCCACTAGGCCATTAGCCTGCTTTTATGGAAAACCTATGGTTGTAGCTTTACTAAGAGGAATTTAACCAAGGCACAAAAGAAATTTCCTATTTTTTCATAAAATGTTACGGGATCTTTTAGATCCACCTCAGCTACCACTATCCAAAGCAGATGGAACCTCAGTTTAATGTCTCATCCAGAGGATGCTAAATTCAAGAATAAAGTATAACTGAAGAAAAATAATTTATATAAGAATATACATGCAAGCATACCTCTCAACCTCTCTGCACGGAAATCTGGACAAAGCCAGAAATAAGGGACAAAGACCCAAAACTAGGAACAGATTTTAAATATTGCTACTATAAACTTACAAAGTTGCTAGAATAATATAGTTTGTTTATGTATTTTCTGAAGGATATGAAGTCTGAAACTCAAATGTCTGTCATTATTTAGTATTATTTAGTGACTCCAATCCTCAATGATTTTGCAGAAAACCAAACATTTTATCAGGAACAGACCAATAAAAAATCTGGACTTTCTGAGAAAAACTAGACTGTTAAGAGGTATGGATGCAAGGAGACCAGCAATGTCTGTGGCTGCACACCCCGTTATTTAATTATCCTCATCCCATGCTTTCACACTACACTAATTGTATTCATCTGAGCCTGGAGTCACATGAATTACAAGGTTATATAACCTTGTAGTGAAAATTATTAAGTAGGAGGCTGCAGAAGGTGCAGACCTCCACATGCAGATACAAGTAGCCCGCACTTTGATAAATGTATAGAGTGAAAGGTTTATAGTATTGACAGTGCCAGTACATAAATACTACTGTAGATTTTTGCATGGTATCTGTGGCATGTGATCTTTCTGTCTTTAATAGTGATTCATTAACAATACTATGCTTTGGACACATTGTGTGCATCAGTGAATTTTGCAAGCTGAGTTATCTGTAATACACACACGCACACACACACACACACACACACACACACACACACACACACACACACACACACACACACACACACACACACACACACACACACACACACACATATATATCTAAGCATGGAATGTTCACAACAATGAATGTTACAAGCGTGGAACCAAGAACATCGAAAGCTAGAAACATTGAACAAGGAAGATCTTCATTGTGCAGGACCACAGTAAAGTGGGGAATGGGGTTTTGCTCCTTTCCTCACTGTAGTGTGATCTTGGAGTTTGTAAATATAAGTAGCAGGGAGCCCCACATTGAGAATGCAGAGGTGCTTGCCCCCCTTGCAAAAAACACATTTTGTGTTTCTTGTTTAGGTTTTGATGTTCCCTGTTTGATGTTATAACGTTCACTGTTGTAAAAAAATCATTGTTTAGATAGGAATCCCATATATATATATATATATATATATATATATAAAATGGCAGTTGATTTGGTTGCTGCACACATGATTTGTGGTAAAATTTTTCGGTGGTTGCAGTGGTCGAATTATACTACAGCTGAACTGTTGCAGTTTGACTGTCATATAATTTCAGGAATTATCCTCTTTCGAGTTAGTATATTTAATTTTTGGGGGGTAAAGTTTCTGTTTTTTTTTTTAGGTGATTGCAAATTAAAGGCATTAAGTTAATTTACAATTACCTGATTTTGTTTTTTGTTTTGAAGAAGGAGATCGCTAAAGAAGTTTCACTACATATTTCATGTCGGCAAAAGTTCAGGTAAATATATATATATATATATATATATATATATATATATATATATATATATACAACACACACACACACACACACACACACACACACACACACACAAACAAACATATATATGCATGTGTGTGTGTGTGTGTGTATATGTGTATATGTATATATATATATATATATATATATATATATACAGAGAGAGAGAGAGAAAGAGAGAGATAGAACAGATATGAATATATGCACAATTATAGAAACAAACAATGTCACTAATGTCTACACAACGTCAACACATTAATGTGTATACTCCGAGGACTAATCCAGGAACATGTACATTTTGAAACACAATTTTTGCAGTGAGCATGTGCCCTGTACCCTCTACACCCCTTCTAATTATTTATTCCAAGTCAGAGATGGCAGAATTCCCAAGGAAAGGGCATATTTCCCAACCCAGTGAATTGTTGATCTTGCACATTTGCCAATCATCTATTTTGCTGACAAAACAGAGGTCGACTTAAAGTACAAACAACTGATGGCAATGTATGCAAAAAAAATGTATATATATATATATATATATATATACATACAGTGACATATAAATATATATATGTGTGTGTATATGCTACTGAAAAATTGGTTGAATGTTTTAGTTGTCAAACAGAAAAAAAGCCAGGAATGTGACAGCTTTTTTTCTGTGTGAGATCACAATATTTATATAGTATATAGTGGGGATCGAGGAATTTGTCCTTTCCCCACTGTATTAAAATCATGGAAATGGTAGATATAGTTAGCAAAGGGCTAAGGGTGAAGTAGGCTTGTACCCCATGCATTTTTTTGTATTTTTTATAGGCTGCTGATCAACGTGTGATTTTTGATCAGTTGCCTTTCGATATAGTGAATTTTTGATTAAGGGATATACAGCTATATATAATATTTGACTTTGTGTGTGCGCATGCATGTGTTCAGCCACTACAATTAATCTTTGAAGCCTCAGAAAAGGTAATTAACTTGCTCAGGTTACACAATAAACCCTAGCTAGTGGTTTTATTACCACCTTAAAAATAACCACAGAATGTAATTTATAGTTATTAAATGTACTAAGGACTATTGATAGCCTGGTGTGAGGTAAACCATGCAAATGGATTATTCCTTATTTCTGCTGTTAGATTTCAGCAGTGACAGAAGAGCAGGTATAGAGATTCTGGCAAGCACAGAGGAGGTAGACATCTGTCCAGGACACTTAAAAATAGTATAGGCATCATTACATATCCACTAAGGAGAGAGTTATTCCAAAAGACTGGAATCAAATCATTGCATAAGGGAAAGGCCACAAAACTATCTTAGTATCTGGGAAAGTTGTCAGCAGTTCTTAATAAAATGGATGAGATGTTTATTGGGTTGTGACAGCCTTCAAAGCAGGGACCAGCATGGCTTTGGAATAAAGAAATTATTGAAAACTAAGCTGGTATATTTTTACCACTGGGTAACAAGAGAGGTGGACATAGGAACTCTGGTGAGAGTAGTTCAGTCAGACTTCAGCAAGAATTTCAAATAAGTTCATGACCAGGTGAGGAATGAGCAAAGTAATACACTGGGAGGAAAACTGGCTGTTCTGTAGGGTGCAGTGTGATGGTGAAAAGAGATCTCTCTAAGAAAAAGGAGATAAATACTGGGTTGTCACTGGGTTTGATTCTGGTGCCCACTCTCCTCAGTGTGTAGTCAGGCAGGAGCTTAAGGATTGTGAAAAGGGTTAACCTGTCTGCAGATGCAGCCAAACGAGGAGGAGTGCAGCATTGGGGGATAGAGGAAGCAGCCTGAATAAGAACTGTCTGGGGCCTGGCAGCCAGAGTTGATAGATGGCAACTGGGACTTAATGCCCAGCAAATGCAAAATGCCTTTTACAAAATCACTAATGGAGAAGCTGGATGTGTTTTGTGGAGCCACAATCCAAAGAGTGTACCAATAAATTGACTTACAGGTAACTCCCACTGCAGGAAAAGCATCATCAGGTGCAAAGTGAAAAATAAGAGCAGCAAACAGAATTTTGTGATACTCAGTCAATGGAATACAGTTTATGGCCTGGCAGGAGATAACACCCTGTTACAAGGACCAACTTGGCCCCAAAAAAAAAAATGGGCCAAAAAAAAAGGCAAAAAAAAAAAAAGGGGTCTCCTGAGAGCACCCCAGCACTATCAGGTTTTACCTCTTATCATGCGTTCCGGCCCCAAAATCCGGACAATACCAAGAAAGGAGGGGTATCCATATTCATCAAAGACACCCACACCTCAAGACTGGTGGCAACGCCGCGATGCATCGGAGACCATCCAGGTGCAATTAACCATAGGCAAGACTGCTCTGCAAATTGTAGCATGTTACAGGCCACCCTCACAAACTCAGGAACCTCACATGGCCTTCCTGAAAACACTAGAGGGATAAATGTATCACCAAACACCATCATACTAGGTGACTTCAATTACCCTAATATAGACTGGGAACACTACTCAAGCCCAAACACCCCTAGCCCAAAAGTTCCTGGAATTCATAAACTCAAATGCCATGGAACAACTAGTCACCATCCCACAAGAGGAGAAAACATACTTGATCTCATCATCACGAACATGGGAGCACAATGTTCAACACCGGAGTATACCCCTCACTGGTGAGATCAGATCACAAACTAATCTCGCTGGAGGTCCTCATCCCACCCCACCTGAAATAAAAAGACCACAGTAAAGAACTTCTGAAAGCCAACTTCACACTTCTAAAGACTAGTGTGGTCTCCTTTAAGGCCCCGAGCCGACGGAAAACAGTACTCAAGCCGCTGAATCACTTACAAATGCCTTCTACCAGCACCTGCAGGACTGCATGGATAAGGCAATCCCAAACAAAACAAAGACTCTTTGTACCAAAGGCAAGCGTCCACTCTGGTGGGCGCCAGCCATAAACAAACTCTACAACAAAGGAGGAAGCTACTCCAAGATAGAGCAAAATCCTTAAAGGTAAGACACCCTTGATCACTATAAGTAAAAACTAAGAGCTCTCATAAAATCATCCAAAGCAAATTTTGAGAGAAAAATAGCTAAAGACTCAAAGACAATCATAAGGCCTTCTTTAGCTATGTTAGAAACCTGGGAGGAAACTCCCAGATATGCTCAGAACTAGTTCAAAATGATGTGAAGATTACTGATCCTACAGACATTGCCAACATACTGGCTGACAGGTTCAGTGCAAACTTCCCCTCCCCAAAGGAGAGATATCTATACCAAGCGATTGCAGCCCCCAAACATCTCCAACGCCCAAGTGAGAACTGCTCTCTCAAGCAAAAAACACAGCATCCATGGGACCTGATGGTGTCCCCGGCTGTGTGCTCCACGAACTCAGCGAGGAATTAAACCCACAGCTAGGACAGCTGTTTAATCATAGTCTTACCTCTGGATCGTGCAGGGGTGGCGCACTGCAACTGTGGTCCCACTTCACAAAGGCGGTGCCTCCACCGACCCTGGAAATTACCGGCCCATTAGCTTGACAAGCCTTATCTGCAAAGCCATGGAGAGGATCATAATGGACCTCATAAATAAAGACATAGGAATTTGCAGACTTTGGATCCATCCCAGTTTGGCTTTGTCAAAGGCAGATCATGCCTTCTAAACTTGGTTGACTTTTTGAAACAGTCACCAAAGCCATTGATGAGGAAAGGCAGTCCATACAGCCTACCTCGATCTGGCGAGGCCTTTGATACAATACCCCACTCGGGTATCATTGAAAAACTCATCAGCTTAAATGTTAACCCATACATCACAAGATGGGTTGCAAACTGGCTGAGTGACAGAACCCACAGGGTCAGAGTTGCTGGCGCCATGTCAGACTCAAAGCCTGTCACAAGTGGTGTACCACAGGGCTCAGTCCTGGGCCCACTCTTGTTTGGCATCTACTTTTCGAAGTACAAGCAAACACAGGAGGGTTATGGCTGACAAAGTTTGCAGATGACTGCAAACTGAAGCCATAGTAGAAAACACATCTGACACAGATATCCTTCAGAAGGGTCTCACAGAAGCGGATAACTGGTGCCAGAGCCATGGCCTAAAGTTAAATGCCAAAAATGCATAGTCATACCCTTGGGGAAAAACAAGGTTACCCTAGCTACCAAATGGGTGGCAATCCACTGAGTACAGAAGAAGTTATCAGGGACCTGGGGACCCAGGTTGATAGTAGTCTGTCATTCGACACCCATGTAGCTAAAGTAGTTAGGAAGACCTTCTACATTGCCCACCTTATCATGAAGGGATTCTCATCTAGATCAAGGGAGGTCATAGTCTCCCTATACTCATCACTCATCAGACCAATGATTGAGTACAATGCCCCATTGGAAATGTATCTGACCCGACACTTGCAGCAGCTGGAGAGGCCACAAAAGTTCCTCACCAAAAGGATAAAGGGTCTCAAACATCTGTCCTATGCTGCCCGACTGAAAGAACTCCAGCTCTATTCAGTGGCTTACAGCTTGCTCAGAGGTGACCTTTGCCTAACATACAAGGCCATGTCAAACCAGATTTGATGAATATGCTTCACCTCAAAAATCTAGATCCGTCAGAGCCACAAGGCGGGAGACTTAAACCTCGACACGGCTATTAATAGGGCGTGCTGGAGGGATAGATTCATCACCCAAAGACTCCCTATGCTGTGGAATAAAATCCCGGTATATGTGAGGCAGAGCACCTCGCTGGCCTTGTTCAAGAGAAATCTTGACCAATGGATGGGAGATCGCAGATATACCCCAGGGATTACCTCAGTGTCACTGCTCAACAGAGGCACAGCAAAATAATGGTATAGTTCCCCATACTAAAGGGGTGGCGTAAGCCACAAAACTATGGGCTAGGCTTGTAAATGCCCTCGGGCAGATAGCCTAGTATGAACCTATGAACCTATGAACCTATGAATCCCATATATATATATATATATATATATATATATATATATATATATATATATATATAAAATGGCAGTTGATTTGGTTGCTGCACACGTGATTTGTGGTAACATTTTTCGGTGGTTGCAGTGGTCGAATTATACTACAGCTGAACTGTTGCAGTTTGACTGTCATATAATTTCAGGAATTATCCTCTTTCGAGTTAGTATATTTAATTTTTGGGGGGTAAAGTTTCTGTTTTTTTAGGTGATTGCAAATTAAAGGCATTAAGTTCATTTACAATTACCTGATTTTGTTTTTTGTTTTGAAGAAGGAGATCGCTAAAGAAGTTTCACTACATATTTCATGTCGGCAAAGTTCAGGTAAATATATATATATATATATATATATATATATATATATATATATATATATATATATACACACACACACACACACACACACACACACACACACACACACACACAAACATATATATGCATGTGTGTGTGTGTGTGTATATATATATATATATATATATATATATATATATATATATATATATATATATATACAGAGAGAGAGAGAGAAAGAGAGAGATAGAACAGATATGAATATATGCACAATTATAGAAACAAACAATGTCACTAATGTCTACACAATGTCAACACATTAATGTGTATACTCCGAGGACTAATCCAGGAACATGTACATTTTGAAACACAATTTGTGCAGTGAGCATGTGCCCTGCACCCTCTACACCCCTTCTAATTATTTCTTCCAAGTCAGAGATGGCAGAATTCCCAAGGAAAGGGCATATTTCCCAACCCAGTGAATTGTTGATCTTGCACATTTGCCAATCATCTATTTTGTTGACAAAACAGAGGTCAACTTAAAGTACAAACAACTGATGGCAATGTATGCAAAAAAAAATGTATATATATATATATATATATATATATATATATATATATATATATATACACATACAGCGACATATAAATATATATATATATATATATATATATATGTATATGCTACTGAAAAATTGGTTGAATGTTTTAGTTGTCAAACAGAAAAAAAGCCAGGAATGTGACAGCTTTTTTTCTGTGTGAGATCACAATATTTATATAGTATATAGTGGGGATTGAGAAATTTGTCCTTTCCCCACTGTATTGAAATCATGGAGATGGTAGATATAATTAGCAAAGGGCTAAGGGTGAAGTAGGCTTGTACCCCATGCATTTTTTTTGTATTTTTTATAGGCTGCTGATCAACGTGTGATTTTTGATCAGTTGCCTTTTGATATAGTGAATTTTTGATTAAGGGATATACAGCTTTATATAATATTTGACTTTGTGTGTGCGCATGCATGTGTTCAGCCACTACAATTAATCTTTGAAGCCTCAGAAAAGGTAATTAACTTGCTCAGGTTACACAACAAACCCTAGCTAGTGGTTTTATTACCACCTTAAAAATAACCACAGAATGTAATTTATAGTTATTAAATGTAGTAAGGACTATTGATAGCCTGGTGTGAGGTAAACCATGCAAATGGATTATTCCTTATTTCTGCTGTTAGATTTCAGCAGTGACAGAAGAGCAGGTATAGAGATTCTGGCAAGCACAGAGGAGGTAGACATCTGTCCAGGACACTTAAAAAATAGTATAGGCATCATTACATATCCACTAAGGAGAGAGTTATTCCAAAAGACTAGAATCAAATCATTGCATAAGGGAAAGGCCACAAAACTATCTTAGTATCTGGAAAAGTTGTCAGCAGTTCTTAATAAAATGGATGAGATGTTTATTGGGTTGTGACAGCCTTCAAAGCAGGGACCAGCATGGCTTTGGAATAAAGAAATTATTGAAAACTAAGCTGGTATATTTTTACCACTGGGTAACAAGAGAGGTGGACATAGGAACTCTGGTGAGAGTAGTTCAGTCAGACTTCAGCAAGAATTTCAAATAAGTTCATGACCTGAGGATGATGAGGAAGAAAGGGCAGGTGAGGAATGAGCAAAGTAATACACTGGGAGGAAAACTGGCTGTTCTGTAGGGTGCAGTGTGATGGTGAAAAGAGATCTCTCTAAGAAAAAGGAGATAAATACTGGGTTGTCACTGGGTTTGATTCTAGTGCCCACTCTCCTCAGTGTGTGGTCAAGCAGGAGCTTAAGGATTGTGAAAAGGGTTAACCTGTCTGCAGATGCAGCCAAACGAGGAGGAGTGCAGCATTGGGGGATAGAGGAAGCAGCCTGAATAAGAACTGTCTGGGGCCTGGCAGCCAGAGTTGATAGATGGCAACTGGGACTTAATGCCCAGCAAATGCAAAGTGCCTTTTACAAAAACACTAATGGAGAAGCTGGATGTGTTTTGTGGAGCCACAATCCAAAGAGTGTACCAATAAATTGACTTACAGGTAACTCCCACTGCAGGAAAAGCATCATCAGCTGCAAAGTGAAAAATAAGAGCAGCAAACAGAATTTTGTGATACTCAGTCAATGGAATACAGTTTATGGCCTGGCAGGAGATAACACCCTATTACAAGACACTGCTCAGAATGCAGGCACAGGTCTTAGTCCAATCTGTGAAGCACTACAAGGAGATGGATACTAAACTAATACAGAAAGAGTACACAGTGGAAAAAATGAACATGACTAAAGTATTGAAAAGAATGACAGTGATGGGATAAGGGCTACACAGTCTTGTGCTATATTCACTGGAGACAAAGAAGGGGTGAAGGGGACATGAAACAGGTGTGCAAAGCAAGCAAATGGAATAGACTGAAATGGAAGGACAGCAAAGAAATGAGAGAATAACCTGTATTTGGAATGGAGCAGCTTTTGGCTGAACATGAAGAAATATTTCTTCATAGAGAGGACTGTCAACAGGTACAATAAACCCCCTAAGTAAGCAGTGCAGAATAATTTCACTGAGACTGCAATAACTGGGCACATTTTCATCTTTTGTACACATTGGTCATGGATGCATATTGAAACACATACTGAGGAACAAATCAGGCATGCATATGATTAGATGTACAGTAATTCTTGCAATAAAACAAATAGCAGGAAGGAATTAATTGCCAGGTAAAAAACTGGCCATGCAGTTTTTGTGTCCAAAACATATGTGTTTTAGTTTACTCTTCAACATTGTTTTCTGGGTCATATGTGTTTTTAGCTCATCTTTTCTTTAAAAAATTACTTAAAAAAATCCAAATGCATTAATATATTTCTCTTTGCTGATTAGACGGACCAAGGAGAAGAGATCCAAAAAGAAATGAGGAAATCATTTATATGCCTAATCAGCAAATCATGGCTAATGGTAGCAGCACAGACTATGTGGCCAGAAGATCACAGTTAACTATATCCTGAGCAAAGTGTGTGCTGTGCTTTCTAACAACACACTCAAGCAACTCAGCCAAATCAAGTCCAATACTAAACAGAATACCTTAATATGACAATTAGGTATGTCCTCGGAGAGTGAAGCTATACATCAGATTAATACTACACGTACTATTAAATGTTAATCAGCATGACAGCACAAAATAAGTCAGCTGTTTTCAGATCTAAACAGTGTAGGGAAAGGTTAGATAGAACACAGAGTTATAGTAAAAGTGCAGCTGTTAAGTAAAGTATAGTAGGAAGGGATATAGAGCAATGCTGAGTAACATTTCACTGTGATTAACCAAGTCTTCTTATGCATGCAGTACACCATCTATAGAAGGTATGCTTCTTTTTCAGTGAGAGCATTCAGATGCAGTATGCACTGTTTTCCAACAGCTAGTGCACTGTGCATCATTAGTATAATTCACCTTGACTAATCCCTATGGTATCATCTCTGCACATTACTTAGTGTGGATTCCACCTGAGAGACTAGAACTCCAGATGCATCCCAGGGACAAGAATGCTACATACTGAGACACAGATACTGAATTAGGAATCAAGGAGGTTTCTAAATCTTAATCATGAAACTTTTTCTAACTGATATCCAGATGAAAATGAAGACAAGTACAGAAAAAGAAAATGAGGTTTATTAGGAAGGTGAGTTTGGGCAAAGAATTTATAGATATATAATTATGCATTTAGGATGAGGCATAGTTAATAGGAAAGGCAAGTATAGCATCTTTCTCTGTTAATCACCTTCAACCCTCTCACCATTATACACACACACACACACCACACACACATTTATATGCTGCGTACTAGACCATACAGACTCAAAGGAGTAGCCAGTAAATTCTAATAACCCACAATCTGTCTTTTTTGTCTTTTACACCTTTTGGGGCTGCCATTCGCTGTATATAATTGTCCATTTTTAATTATAAGAAAATTGCAAAAAAATTGTTCACTTTAGCAGATACAGAAAATATAGCCTCAGATCTAAATTAATTTGACATTCTAAAGATACTGCATTATCTTTCATCTCTCAGTGTGTATGTGTGTGTGTGTGTGTGTGTATATATATATATATATATATATATATATATATATCTTTTTCTTTCAGCTTTTTCCCAGTTAGGGGGTGCCACAGCAGATCACCTGTCTGCTCATGCTTGGCAGTGGAGTTTTACAGTGGCAAGGTGCCAGCCTGGCATCAAACCTTCCACAGAAGGCACACACACACTCACACCTAGGGCCAATTTGGAGTGTCCAATCCACCTACAGCATGTCTTTGGGATGTGGGAGGAAACTGGAGCACCTGGAGGAAACCCCTGCGACCACAGGTAGGACATGCAGACTCTACACAGAAGGCACCCCAGACGAGAATTGAACTGGAGAACCTCTTGCTGTTATATATATATATATATATATATATATATATATATATATATATATATATATATATATATATACACACACACACACACACACACACACACACACACACACATATATATATATATATATATATATATCAAATATAGACTGCAAAACTATATTAACTTAAACAATTCTTTTTCCACTAACTACCGCAATCTAGATATGAAATTATACAGCCATTAGAAAATGCCCAATCAAACATGCAGTGTGTCTGCATCATCTTCATCCTGGTTGTCAGAAACAACACATACAGACTGAGAGCAGAAGAAACTGTGTTAGATGCATTATAAATATGCCAGCCTACACCTTTGCTACAACTAGGTGTTTCCTTCACTCAGGCATTATAAACAAGAATATTGAGGCTGCTAGGTTCTCCTTCATTGAAGATTTCTTGTTCTCCTTTTGAGATAATGTCTCCCTCTAGAGGTAACAGCTGAGATGACATGCTCAGTTTACTTTATAAAAAGGCTGGACTGCGAGATGTTCCTATGTCATTTGAAAAGTGGGCTGAGAAGCTGCAGGAACCTGGCAGGTTTGTCCCTTCATCCTCTGATTCGGAATCTCATCCACAGCAATGGCAAACAAACAGCAGCCTCCATACCTGCACTTGGCCGAGCTGACTGCCACACAATTTATGGAGATTTGGAAGCACTATGACGCAGATGGTGAGTTTTATTTCAGACTTTTATTTAGTGACAACTTTCTTGATATGATACCTACTCATACTTAATGCAAAGTCCCTTCACTTTTTCTTTCATTCTTGAGTTATGCTGTTTACTTCTAAAAGATCGAAAACTGTGTGTTCACTGACATTTTTGAGTGATGGAATGGACAAGAAGAAAAGGCAGACTATGGGAAACAGTATACTGTAGGTTCAAATCCCACTAGATTCTATTATTCACAACCCTGAGAAAGTCATTAATCCATTTATTGCTTTAGTTAATGTGCCTGCAGGAATATGAATAAGTATGAGGGAACCTCCATATTTCAGTGAGATATTGCATCATAGTGTTGCATTTTGAGTTAGTAAAGAGCAGTCTCTTTTCACTGGAATAGATTGTAATGTCATATGTTTTCTAACTGCTTAAACTTTCTGCACTGAACTGTTTTTACTGGAGTGAGGCAATTTTCACCAAAAATCATTTTCAAATATGTCTACCAGAGAAAGATTATTTGCAATGACGTCTTAAAATCGAAATTAAATATTAGTTGTTATACTGTTGATGCTAATTTTAAATGAATCTGCAAATATGAGTAAAGTATACGACTTTTGGGGGAATATTGCAAATATTGTAAAGCAAAAAAAATATTGTAACTGCTTTACACTGGCAGCCAGTTTCCTTGCATCATAATTTAGGATAGAAAGGCAAGTTCTCATTTTTCAAGAATGTAGATGCTTTTAAAACATTCTTTCCCAAAGTCTTGGAAAAGCATCATTAAGAAATATTTTACATTTCATTATGTATATAAGAATGTACTTATTTCTTGTTATTGCATCCATGATTAGTAAATAGAGTGGTAATAACTGGCATAGCTTTCAACTGTCACTAGTTTTCATAGATAGCCGTAATTTTGGCTCCAGTTTTTATGCTATCTCCTAAAGGTTCTGATTTTATGTCAGAACAGTGACAAATACAGTAAGTAAGTAGTGCCAGAAATTATGCACTTCTTAGAAAATACATGTAAATGTAAACTTTGTTTTCCTTTTGGTGTTCTGACTGGAGTACAAATGTTTAAAGAGTCTGTGATTTTTGCCTTTAAGCTTGATTATTTTGACATTGTTCCTGATTATTGGAGTAATAGGTTGAGATCTATGATGACTGCGGAAAAAGTGGATTTGTATTTATTAAACTCTTACAGATGAATCTAATGTTTACCTTCATGTACCAGTAGACAGATTTTCTAAGCAGATGCATTGCATTGGTCTGTTTTTTCTGTGTAACATCTTGAGACTCATTTATACTGCAGCTGGTTCTTGTTTCCACTAAAACACAGGGATCCTGCTTGAAAGGGATGTCCATTTTTCAGAAAACCCCAGGAATCCCTCTAGATGAGAAGACCTGAATCACTGACCTAGTTTTGTTATAAACCATGTAACTTGCCTACAGAAGTACAAGTGATGTCATGTAATGCAATGACAGTATTTTATTTAGTAATTAAAAACAAATATAAACACAACCGGACAGGTGATCTGCTGTGGTGACCCCTAACTGGGAAAAGCCGAAAGAAGAAGAAGATAAACACAACCGCCTGACCATTTCTAATTCTCAGACCCTGTCTGTGTGTGTGTGTGTGTGTGTGTGTGTGTGTGTGTGTGTGTGTGTGTGTGTGTGTGTGTGTGTCTGTCTGTCTGTCTGTCTCCATGCGTGACTATGTATGTATGTTATTTATGTATGTGTTTGTGTATTGTGTAAGTATGTGTGAAAGTTTGTGTGTGAGTGTGTTTCTGTGTGTATATGTCTCTGTGGGCACATGCATCTATAGATGGGTGTGCATGCGTACATCTGTCAACCTGCTATATAACAGGGCTCTACATGTTTTCAATGGAAACAGTAATAAGTGCAACTGTCCTGTAGAGATTTTTGAAGCTGGGAGAATCTTAGGTGTCCACTATATTGCATTAGGCCTTTCTTTGTTTTGCAAACCAATAGCAGTGGCTGTGACATGGGAATAATCAGGCCATCTCAGAGCCATGAGATCTGCTTGTTAGTTGTTCCTTTAGGAATCTGACACATTGTCCATACCAGAATGATTAGCATACCAGCTGCAAAAAAGAACAGTTTACCATCACCTTATGTGTACCTGAACAGTCTGATTCATTTCAGTCACAAACTAACTTGGCTACTTGTAGAGTCTCAGCACTGACTATATCTCTGACCAATGGCTTGGTCTGTCCACGGCATCTGAACAGAAGAGAGCTTTGAACAATACTGCAAACTGTGCTGTGAAAATCTTTGCTACCTTGAGAAATCAAGAAGATTTTTTTTTTTTATTATTGCTTCAGGACTCCATCAATCTAAGCCACCCATCAAATGGGGTATTATTAGGGAAATCAGAAATAAAGAAAAAGGCATAAACACTGAACAGTGTGTTTTGACTACTGACACATGAATCATCTTGGAAATGCTAGGTTAATGCAGTGGGGAAAGGAAATAATCATCTTTTTCAGACCCAAACCACAGACTTACTGTGTAAGTAATAAACTCTCAGCTACACTTAGTTAAATATTTATCAAGAGGTGAGTTTACTGTCTAGACTGGCAAGAAGGCACTGCATTATAAGCACAGAAAGTAAAGATAAAGATTATTCAGTATTGTTGCTCAGGTGGCAAATTATGAAAAAAAAAACACTTTACAGCAATATAGTGGGCAGGCTAAAAAAGATAGATGTCCACAAACGGACTGTGTGACAGAACAAGTCGCTTAACTCCTAAAAAGAGGTGGCTTACCTTTTTAACAAATAAATAGAAAGTAATAATAATAAGGATGTGATTCCTTTGCTTGCACAGATGCCCTTGTCGATTTGGTTATGTTCAGAGCTCCTTGGTGTCAAACCCTTGAACAGACATAGCTCATTTTATCGCATCTCTAGTTGCTTCAGCAACTCAGCTACAGATAATAAGGAAATAACTGCTGCTCTGTCTGTGTGAAGGACGTGGGTTAAAACTGAGTGGCAGTCACCAAACCATAAAGAGTTTTTCACTGCTATAATATTCCTAATTCTCAGATGTGGGGGCGGGGCAGTAGAATCATCTGCAGCTCTGTGTTATTGCTGTTGTCTTTATGAGCAGCAACGCTCCTTGGTACCCTGAAGCTGAAGAACACTCCCCTCCACAACATGTTAACATCTTGCAGCTGATGCAGCTGAATCTTCTGAGTGCCCTCTTAAAAGGAATATGCATGTGACTCCATTTGTACTGCAAGTTTGTCCGGCGCCACTAGAGTGGTGGTGCTCTGCTTAAAGTGTGTTAAATTATTTGTATCTTTACTGTCTTCAGAATAACTATTTTATGAGTAAGTGAAGTGCTGGAGCATGTTGATGTCCCTGGTAAAACGTCTTGGCATGTGAACTTAAGTCTTCTCACTTATAGGAATAACTATTATGGTGTGAGAAGGCGAACAGCTGTGGACAGAGTGCCTCTAATGAGCAAGATGAAAGATGCTACTCTGTGTGTGTGTGTGTGTGTGTGTGTGTGTGTGTGTGTGTGTGTGTGTGTGTGTGTGTGTGTGTGTGTGTGTGTGTGTCAGTGAAGCAATGCAGACAGGAAGGAATTATTACTTGTCTGTTAAGGAAGTGTTGTTACGAGGTATCTGTCTTTGATTTTTCAGGTATGCATGAGTGACAGCCTTCCTAAGTCAAAACAGAGATTGTCTAAAAGGGATTTCAACTTCTGGGCTCTTAATTTCTCACTTCATGACTCAAGGTGGCATTATACATCAGTAGCCAGCTTGTCTCAGGTAACACATGGACCCAAATTTGATCACCGAAACATTCTTAGGACAGCAAGACTATCCAAAGCCACGTATTAGCATCAACAGGAAATATCATTATGAAGTCCAAAAACATTATAAAGTAAGGCAGTAGAAAAAGAAAAGTAGGATGTTTAAAGCATTGTTTGATATGAAATTACTGCAAGGTAGTTTTGTTTTCGTGTGTATTTGCAAAGTGAAACATTTTTTAATGAAATATGAGATTTTGCAGCCATACAATTAACCTACATAAAGGTTTTTCACTTTATTAACTTACTGACACAGATGTTTCTTTGTTTCTGTAGCAAAATATCACATCTTGGGCCAAGAAAGAAATTAGCCATTTATGATCAGTTAATAAATTTAAAATGAATCGCATTAAGATGTTTCGGCACAGTGTCATAGATTTCTTCAAAATTCAGAGGAATATTTGGAAATATAGAGATGTTTTGGTTCTTAAATATCAGGACAGCTTCCATTTTTCTTGTACAACATATCTGGGCTATCTTGTAAAAGAGGGATTGTGGTAAATGTATTCTGGAGACTTCATCTTAGCCCCTCAGGTAGCATGTTGCATTTGATCTGTAGGCTGTCTATCAGGGCATCAAGGTGATGCATTTTTGTGGCAGTTTATCAATGATGATTAAATGTATTGCATGCTAATTGAGCTTCATGCTGTAGCTCTGGGTTTGATCCCCCCATTTCCACTTGTATTCTGAATAAATTACTCAGATGGTGCTCCCACCTCATTCCCAAAAAGATGCACTTCCCCTTCTTGGTTTACCTAGCTACTAAATAAAATAAAGATAAAAAGCAAGCTATATCTAGCAAGCTGAGGGTTGAGTCCTACTGCTTCTACTTGCAGATACTGTAAAACCAAACAATTAAATTATCTCAAACCTGTAGGATGGATCAGACAAAGGAGACTGTAGAACAGGTACCACTCTTTTCCTGCAAGCGGTATTGGTCATTATCTAAGCAGCAGTATCATGTCTGTTTTAAAGTGACAGTCCGTTCACATTTGTATGTTAGGAACTGTAGCACAAAGCTGTTATACCACTTTGGTACAGTTTAGCAAACATGAGTCACATAGTTTAACAGAAAGCCATTATGTAAATATAGAATAGCTCCTTGATATCTGGATATCTTTTTTTTTGTTTGTGTATTTATTTATTTATAAGTTAAATGAGATTCAGTCATCAACTTCAATCTGTGTGGAGCAGCAAATAGGGGCAATGCCCAGGGACTCAGCCAACCTTGGCACATCTCTTAGTTAACCAGAGGAAAGCTCAACCGTTGCCCCTAAAATTAAGTATCACTGCACAGTGGATCTTGCCTGGTTATAAAGGACAAATAAGGGAAGAAATAATTTAAGAATTTCAAAAAATACAAGGTGAGATTTGCTGAAAAATAAAATTAGGGATAATCTTCTAATTTTGTACTGTCTTAAGTTATGGATTTTAAGGATATTAAGGACCTAACCTAAGTCTGCACAACAGAAACTCAACATTATGTGGAGCAGAATGAGGAAACACAAACTCAACATTATGTGGAGCAGAATGAGGTTAGAGACCAGTTAAAGTGAAGGATAATCTTCTAATTCTGTACTGTCTTAAGGTATGGATTTTAAGGATGTTAAGGACCTAACCTCAGTCTGCACAACAGAAACTCAGCGTTATGTGGAGCAGAATGAGGTTACAGACCAGTTATCATCAGAAGGGAATCATTAGGGTATTATATAAAGCAGACCAATAAATATGATGGCCACATTTTACAGAACTTTAGACATTAAGATTCTAGTCTCTCCCTTGAAGTCATCCTCATGTTTCCAGTTTGAGCATTGGTCTACACGGACGTTTTCAAGACGCAGCAGGGGAGCACTGCCTGGTTAAGTACTAACTCATTTAGAGTCACACATTAGGCAAATGCAGGCTGAGGGAGCTGAACCCTGGACTACAGAATAAAATCTGTTAACAGTTGATAGCCTTAATCCCGTGTGATAACTGCCATTTTGATTAATTTTGCAATGTCTGTGTATGTTTTCATTATAACTTTCACTTTCGTGTCAGTACTGTCAGCAGTGAACCATTATTTTCTTCAGATTCCTCCTTGCTGCCGTCATATGTAGATGAATGCTTCCAGCACACAAATGCAATTTGCCTTTTAAGTCACCCCTTGAATGAAATGTGTGGCATGGAATGGAAACAACAATTCTACTTTCTTGCAATTATGTTTTTTTTTTTTTTTGAGTGCATGCACAGTGCTATAGTTCTCCTTGTATTCTTGCTTATTCAGAATTATGGCTCATTAAACTGATGATCTTAGGGTGGATCAGAGATTTCTTTTTCCACCATCTTGTTTTTATTTTCTGGCCTCTGGTCTAATGTTCTCATCTCCCTGCTCCTTCTGCTGCCTCCTTTGGGGCAAAGTCCTCTGAATAACAAGCAGTTTCAGTGTTTATACATTTTGGCTTTAAAAGGCATACTCATTTACATTGAATTTCTACTTGCAATTGCAGTTTTGTACCCCGTGTATAACGTGCAGGGTTAACTTGTTTCCTAACACTAATAAGGAATACATAATATTTATACTTGCTGCCACTGTTAATCTCTCCTCCTAAATAAAGTAAAAGCTTTGTATTGGCAGTATCCCATTTCACTTATTTTGATATTGGGTTGCATAAATCATATAATGTAAATTTTTGGCTACTATGGTGTCACATTGTGCGAATTGTACATACTTTTGCTTTTGCATTTGTTCACATTGTGGAGCTTTTCTCTTTCTGGGTACCTTGTTCAAATGTGGTCTACCCTGTAGCATCATCCCAGTTAAAAGAGTGTTATAAACAGAAAAAACAAAATTGCATATCTGGATAAGATGATGTGTGTATGTTTGTGTGTGTGTGTGTGACAGAGTGTACATGTGCACCCATCCATATTGTAAGTGTTATGTGTGTGTGCGTGTGTGAGACTTGTATGTTTGATCGGCATGTGTGGCCACACATGTTAAATGTCATATATGGAAGATCATGTTCACATTCATATAGAGATGGTTTATCTGTGCAGCACACATATACATTCATTTGTGTTTTAGAACTGCCTTTCTGCATGGTTATTCATAGTTAAAGTTTAAACACCTCAGAACAGAATGTGCATTTTGTGTGTGTGTGTGTGTGTGTGTGTGTGTGTGTGTGTGTGTGTGTGTGTGTGTGTGTGTGTGTGTGTGTGTGTATATATACAGACGTGTTAAGTGGCAGAATAAAAAACTAATCATAAGTGATATGTGCATGTTGCAGCCTGTCTGCTTATATAGATATTGTTGATGATGGGCCTTTCCCTGCAAAGCACACCTGAACTCAACACCAAATAAGTTTTATACCTGTAAGTGCTGTACTGTTTACCTGCCCTAAGAAGGACATCTGTTTCTGGGAATTTAATCTTCCATATCCTTCCTCGCCCTCAAATGACAGGAGATTATTGTCAAACGTAGGTTACTGTTGTCATAAAATGAACCTAACCCTGATGCTGACAGGATAGCAAAAGGTAGGCATCTTCAGCGTTTCATGTTCAAGTCCTTATTCAGTTTACACACAGAAAGAGATGAAAGGCATTCATACATTCCTGTATTCATCAAGTAAAGCAAGAAGGTGCAAGCACATTCAGAAAGACATGTTTAGCCTTTTCTATTCCATTATGGAGTGTGAGCTACCAAACCTGATCCTCTGGGGTTGGTGTTCACCCTTTCATCACTTTGCACACTATTAATGGGTTCAGAGGTAAGTATTAAGCTAGCTACTCTTGCAGGCTATTTTAAGTCTATTCAATTTTCCTTTCAAAGGTGGGAATCAAACCATGTATCTTGAGACTACGAGGTAAATATCTTAACTATTATACCTACCCTACACTGCAACTGTATGAATGCAGTTTCATCAGCCTGGAATGTGACTCAGCTTAACAGCACATTAATATTAGAATTATCAAGGGATTTCTTAACTCTTGCATCAGCTGAAGGGGTGTCGGGTCAGCACCAGTCTAAAAGACAGAAAGGCAAAGTTAGAATGAAAACAGACACCTTAAGTTAATTGTATTAGCAGTGTTATTTGCAATTTGTTTAACTAAACTTCATTAAAATTCTGCAAAGGTTACTGTGCTGAACAAATGAAACTAAATTTGAGATGTGTCTCAGTACTGCAATAGTTATCCTATGTGACTTATTCTTTGCATTAATGTACGACATATAATTTTTTGTGTGGAGCTTTCCTCCCTGAGCCTCTGCTGAAAAGTTTTATTTTTTTTTTGCCTGGTAGACCTTTCCCAAACAACAAATGGAAATAAATAAATACATATACATACATGCATACATACATACATAAATATACATCAGTCTCTGTTTCTACTGCTTCACTGAGGAGCTAATGACGTTGCCCCTAAATAATGCTGGAAAGAGGCCTAACATCTACATTTGTGTATTTAAGAGAAGTTCTGAGTAGAGCACTGTAATACCATAACATGGCATTTTAGGTGGGTAACAAAGCACTGCAACCTTAGAATGCATGTAGCTGCTCAATATAAGTAGCACCACTTAAAGGTAACAAAAGGCCAGATGACCGTAGTTTTGCTGAATGGTGTCAGTACAAACCAGGTGTTAAGAGCTGCAGTAATGAAAACTGTATTATTGTAAAAGGAAACACCCCAGTGTGCCCCCTAGCTCTGATGCACTGTACTGGCAGAGCTGTCCAGGGTTAAATGATGACCACAGTAGGCTGCACTTGCAAAGTACTGCAGTGACAGACCCTATAACATTCTTATGCTATTGCTCTTCCCCCCCAAAAAAATTCAAAAGTGCTGCAGTCCCACAAATCCACTGTAGTAAAAATGGCAACACGACTGCTGTTTACCTGTGAGACTTTGTAGGAACAGAACCCGATAGCACTTTGGTATAAAAGTATCACTGCTTCCTACATGTGAGATAATGCAATGAGGTACCATACCGGTTAAAATCTTCACTTAAGAATCAGGGACAATGCCGCACATGAGAGGCAAAGGCCCACAGTCAGTAACATTTTAAAATATCTCTGTAACTGACTTAAAAAATTTTAAGAAAACAAGTTTTGGATCAACATGCATTTTCTGAAGAATATGAATTATAGGTTCACAGGTACTTACTTGGCTGTTGATATGTGAGGATCTTAAGAAGTCTAGCCTTATAATATCATGGGTGTTTTTAGCCCCTATATTTTGCATATGAATAACTCAGTGATGGGCAAAATACATGTTTCATTATCTCTGAGGGACAGGGGGTACTAAACTGGAGGTAAATTTGTGGTTACCCATCCATTTGTCTGAATTACATTTGAATAGAGTCAGAGAAGTACTTCACTTTATGTGGAGTGGAAGACAGTTCTGTAGAAGCAGTATTCTCTGTGATACTTATCCCTCCAAAATGTTCTATTTATTTTGCAAAAGAGATTGAGATTTCTTAAGTGGGCATATGCGATACCACTGGATTAACAAATGCGTAACAGGACTGATAGAATAAGGTTTGATGAAAGTCTGTACACAAAGCAGAGGTCATCTTTCATAGTATATATGAGGATCAAGGCTATGAGACAGTTTGCATAGTTTTTTACGATTTAGGCCCCTGACATTTTAGTGAGAAAGTGTTATGGTCATTTCAGTTGTGATAAGTGTTTGGATGGGTACATACTGAAAGGGGCATTATACTTAATTATACAAGGACTGACCATTAGTATTCAAAAACATGCATGCTGATTGGCCAGCCCAACCAGCGTGGCCACTGTAAATCCCACAATATGCCAATGGAAAAAGGTCCAGTCACCCGGACTTCTTTCCATTCATATATTCCAAAACTTTTATTTGATTTTTCAACAAAAATTACAAAAACCTACAGTCCATACCCAGGACATACCCGAAAGGCAGCATGGAGGAAATACAACAAAAATCAAGTATGTTATTTAAAACTAAAGACACGTACCGGATTTTCTTTGCATTTCCTCCATTTTGTTTCTCTCTCCTACCCCTAAAGTAGCCCAAACTTTTTTTAATAATAAAAAAAAAAAAAAAAAGAAAGAAAGAAAAAAAAGGAGCAACGGAGACTTTTTTTCTCTGTTGCTTCCTTTTCAAAGCATTGATGTACTGGCTATGCGTGGGAATGCAAGTCCCATACACATGCGAAGTACATCAAAACAATGCAACGGTATACTACCAGCCATGGAAGAACAGTACTGCGCCGTTATAAAGACATTATTTAAGAAAAGTAATTTTTTTTTCTTAAATAATGTAATTGTATAATAGCAATAACTGACTCCGTGGTTATGGTATACTGAAATTTACCCACAATTGGCTTTATTTAATCACTCGGAGTTTGCTCTTGTGATTAAACCACACCAACGATAGGTAAATCTTCAATATACCACACCACATCATCAGTTATTGCTTAATGATCAGCCTAATAAGTGCCACGTTTAGTGGAAAAATTGCATCCTTGATTTGGATGCAATACCTTTAGATATAAGTTGTGATATGAAAAAGGACTTCATTACAACAGTGGATAGATGGATGTCAAAGGAAAGTTCATTATCCACATATGTTCCTAGATCCTTAACTAGGGGAATCAATTTTCAGGGGGTTTCTCAATCTGATAGTTATAAGGAGAGTCATGTTTAACAAAGGATACACTTATATACCTGTTGGCATTTAGTTTTAATCCATGGTTTTGATACCAGCTATTTGTATAGGGCAGGCCCTCTTGCAGGATCATAGTGCCCTCTGGGGAGTTTATGATGGTACCAAGTTTGTAGTTATCTGCAAACTTGGTCAGCTGCAAACACTTAGCATCATCTTTGACCTCCAAAAGTAAATGCCAAAGAGGACTGGCCCAAGAACTGAACCCCTGAGGTACACATCTAGTGACAGGTCTTTTGGAGGAGTTGGCACTGACCACCCTAACATACTGGCTTCTATTTATGAGCCAATTTGCTATCCAGTGAGTTACATTGGGATTGACATTCAGCTATGATAACTAAGTGTGAGATGGTATTGAACATCTGGAGTGCATTGGTTTGCTCTTCTCCATTGATTCGGTAACTTTTGCAAAAAGTAAACCAGGTTATGTTTGCAGGACCTGCTCTTAAAGAATCCAAACTGGGTTGGATCAAGAGCCTGTAGGTTACCTATATCCTTATATATTAATTCCATAATGATACTTTCCATAACCTTACAGATGTGTCTGGTCAGGCTTATGGGTATATAATTAACTGGGTCAATTGAAGCCCCACCTTATTACAAGGAAATGACTATTCCTGTCTTTCATTCCTCTGGCACAAAGCCTATTTTGAGACTTATATTGAATAGCTTCTGTAGGGGATCAAACAAGTTATGTTACAGGCTGACCAGTAGGCCCCACAGATGTAGTGTTGTTGGCGTTAGATAGTATATTGAGAACTTGCTCTTGGGAGATTTGAGAGAGAGGGTGTACGTATATGCATATGTATGTGATCTGAGAATACTGGAGGGGAGAGTGGGGGTGTGAATTTGTAGCTAATGTAGCTTGGCTATGTCATCTCAGTCTGACTATGTGACAGTATTTTCTATTAGTGCTGCATGTTTCTGTGCATTATTTCTGGCATTTTTAACACAATTAAAGAAGACTTTGCGGTTATCTTTAACATGGGTGGCAATTATTTGATTAAGGTCCTGAGTTCCTTATTTAGTTTAGCAAGAGTGTTGTTGGTATCTTGAGAGTTAGATTTATTTTTCTGCTCCATGACTTTTTCTTTTATTGTTCAGCTTGTTTATGTTTAGGTTCTACCACTGGGGTTTATTTTTGAATTTGGCATTGTATTTATTTCTGAGGGGGACAGAGGCATCTATTTGCATATGCACACAATTTGCAATCAATGATTGCACATAAGGATTGGTGTCATTGAGATGGAAGGTCTTTAGAAAATTAGCCTTTGTTTAATGTCTGAACTGAGTTATTGGAAGATGCTGCAGGCTTCATTCTATGGTGAATATGATTGACCTGTGGTCTGATTTAATTAGAATCTGTTTTGGGAGAAAGTTACAGTTGGTGGGGAGCAAAGTTGCCCCATATTGGTAAGGATCAAGTCCAGGATTGTATCCCACACCCGCAACCCTGCTTGAGGTGCAGACTAACTGGTCCAGAAACTCATGAAATTCTGTATGGCATAATTGACTGACTGTGGTCCTCAGTGATTTACATAAATGTCAAGAGCTTTATGAAGCACAGGACAAAAACGAGGCAAAATCTGGGGCGGTTTTGTGCTGTTAAGGTACCAATATACTATAACTCTATAACCCCCTGCTGTCAGACTGAGTGAAAACATGTCCTTGGATGGCAACAAATTCTAAGAAAAATGTACCTTAATGGGCAGTATTTGCAGTGATGCAAACAGTCCAGAAAAGTACAGAACACAGAATGAAATCCTGGTGATCATAGTGACTGAGTCTTAGTTTTACCAAGCATACTAACAAAATACTAGTAAAATTCCAAAAAAGAAGAAAAGCACCTGGCAGTTAAAGTAACTCACACAGTTTGTACACCATTTATTTCTGATTTTTATGAGATATAAAGCTTTAGATTCTATATATCTATCTATCTTAGAATTTGTTGCCATCCAAGGACATGTTTTCACCAATGCCAAACGCATGTATTATGTGTGTGTAGGTGTGTAAGCCTACAGCAATATTTTATTCAGTCATTTTTTAGCTTGATGTGCATAGACTTGTTTTTTCATGTTAATTCCTATTATGTTAGCCTAATGCATTATTGTGCTACTGATATTAACATGTGCTATTTTATATTTTACATTTACTTTTTTTAATGTATACTAGTTTAATCTTGGAGCTTTTCTCCCTGGGCCTCTATTGAAAATGGATATGTATCCAGTTAGACTAGCCCAGTCAACAAATGTAAAATAAAATAAATAAATAAATATCACGGTAGTGCACTGATCAAAACCAAGAAACTTAATACAGAATATGCAGCTGTTAACACACTTTTTACATTACAGAAGAACAAGAAACCAAAGTCCTTCAAAGAATGTCATTTTTACACACGGACATCCATTTGCATACACATTTACATGAAATATTATGTTTTCTCTGTTGGCTTGTTTTTGACAACCTGAAAATGTTTCTTTTTGATTCTGTGGCTTCTCAGGAAACAGATAACATAACTGTTAAACCTGTCATTGCATATATGTGCATGCCCCTTTACGGATGTGGGGATAGACACAGGTAGCTCTGAGGTCTTGACTTTCTCATTAAGTATTCATATGGTCTGCTAAATACAAAAAGGCATTTTTAGTGCAAAGCACAGAAAATAATAGGGACAGATTTTTACATAGTAAAATAAAATCACTGTTTCATTATCATTCCTGAACATTTCTAGCTTTATTATTGTACACCACCTCTGAATCCGTTTTATATATGCTTGATGGATACAAGCTAAATTAACCTTGCCTCTTGCTATAGTAATATTAGCATGCAGCTTTATTGTACTGGAAAACATCAAATGTCTGTTCCCATACCCAGGATTCAGCAAGTTACACAACTCTTATGATATGGCAAGATAACAAACACTGTGTCTTCTCCAGCAAGTCAGTAATGGTATATTAATAATGTGTTAATGAATAATAAAAACAACCATGCTTTGCTCATATGAAATGTATTACTGTATGAATGAATAAAGTCTGTGAAAGCTACAGAAAGCATATTGTGACTTGCAGTTGAGGCTAATAGTATACATGTACACTAAATATGTGAAATAATTAAAGACAAAATCATGAGCTACTTTTTTCTTTGTCTTGTGTTTGGGGAAAAACAACAGAACCTATTTCACCATCTAAAATCCCTACAAATCAGTCAGGCCACAAAGACAAAATTAAGTTCATGAGGATGAAATTCCTGCAAATTTCTGAAAAAGAAGATAAGGGCATACACTGATGGGGTATCTGGTATGGAAGACAGCATTTGATGGTGAGAATACTGGCTAAGGAAGATAAGGGCATGCAATGAGAAGACTGTGTCAAGAAATGCAACAGCATGCAGTGGTGGGGATCTATGCAAAGGCAGATGATAGCATGCAGTGGTGCAGATCTCTGCAAAGGCAGATGATAGCATGCAGTGGTGCAGATCTCTGCAAAGGCAGATGATAGCATGCAGTGGTGCAGATCTCTGCAAAGGCAGATGTGTTTTCCATCTTGTCATCACTTGGCATTTCAAGTCATGACATTTTATTAGGCAGCCGATTTATAGTCACTTTTTTATGTGATTCTACACCTTGTGCAATAGGACTATTAAAACTGCAGCAGAACCTTTTCTGTCTACTTTGCAGTCTGCAGAGTTGCATAAGTTTGCTGCTAGCTTATTTGTTTTGTGCGCTTAACAACTAAGATGGATGAGATACAGGCAATATTTATCTCAATTAGAAATCAAGGTGAAGGAATCAAGAATTATACCTAAAACATGGACAAACAATCCTTGGGAAAAATTTTAACTCTTATTGAGACATTAAAAATGAACCCTAAATAATTGTGTAACTTTATACTTTATTAATTGAATATTATAATTTTTGTTACTACTGTCATATATTTTATTATTTTTTTGTTCCCTCCTTTATTCAGGTCAATTGTACATAGTGTATATAAAAGTTTATAATACTTGTTTATTGATGATTGTATTGGTAAACATTATATTATTTGAAAATAAAAATTATTTGAAAAAAAAAATTATGTCAGTGATGGAAATGATTTCTTTTTTTTTTTTGTAAGAATACCTTTGGTCAGCATGTGTCAGTGTTGAGGGGTAAGTGACACAACTGCTAGTCATAATGGAAAGGTTTCATTGTGGAGAAGCAGGTGGTATAGTTCCATTATGAGAACTACTTTTTTTTTTTTTTTTTTTGGAATTCCAGATGGTAGTACTGCAGTAGCCTTAGATGTAACTGGACTGATTTGCAAGGACAGCCCCCCTTTTCTTGTTTTGAAAGGTGTCATTCACAATGCCCCTACTTCTTATTTGCAGAATTTCTGTCAGCCAATAACTAATTCAAAGCCCAAGTTCTCTCTGCTTGCTTTGGCCCCATTTCGTAGAAAGTGTTTCCTGTATGTCCTCAGAGCATCAGTAAGGATTCGTTTTACCGGTGACTAATGCTGCCTCACCTGTGTCTTACTCCCTACTGTTGCATCATACTGTAAAGTCTAAGCAAATTTTGTGACAACTGACACGCCTACTATTCTTCTATGAAAGTTTTAGCAAATATAGACAATAAATGGTTCTGTATTAGACATACCCCATGCATCACTAATTCTGCCTTGTGGTTTTCAATATTTTGTTCTGTTCCTGTTGCCTTTGTTGTGCTGGCCTTTGCTGCAATAGTAGTAGATAGGCATGTATGTGTTTGCTGGTAAGTAGCACAATGCATTTTCATTCATTATTTGAAGTAATCTGCCCCTTTTCCCATTCATTTGTAAGCAGTAGTACCGTAACACATGAAAACAGCAGTAAAAATGGCACTTCAGGCATTTCCCAAGTATGTCATTCTTAAGTAGTGAAAAGCATAAACTGCGTGTCTTACCAGTAAAGTAAGAATATCACTCAATTGGCAATGAATTACAGAGATTTCTGTCATTTACAAGTAATTTCCGTTTGTTCCTGTTGATTGTGAGATTGAAGATTATGTGACGTAAATAAACGTAAAACAAGGTCTGCTTCCCTTAATTGAAAGGCAGCTGGCTCAGGGGAAGTTTGTACAGTAATGTGTAACTCTGGGCAATAATGCAGTACATTTGGATTTGCTATAATGGTAGCCTGTTTCATGAAAGTAATGTCAGGATGAAGTTCTAACAACGACAAAATCTCAGCCATCACTTCCCAAAGTACCTCTTTTGTCTGCACTACGTGATTAAAGCCCTCTGTACCACTCAGAAGGTACCAGGATGACAACATGCTATGTAAATACCCATAAAACCTTCTTGTTTATTACGAATGATCTAGTCAGTCATTTGACTACCAACCACTTGATCAAAACTGCTGGGAAGGAGGAACATGCCAGTACCGAGCATAGCAGTATTGCAGAAATATAAATTCTATATTGTGTCTCTACAATATGTATATGTCTCAATAATATGATCTTTGAGCAAGAATTCATCTGACAAGTTATAGCTGGATAGTTAGAACCCAGTCAGTTAGCTACTGGTCTTTGGAGGGGTCGTGTCTCTCACTGCTTGCCTAGCCCACAGCAGCAGAAGAATGTTGTTTATTCCTCTCCTTACACACTGCTGATGTTACAAGCTCTTCCACAAGTCCAGACTACTGACATCTGAAATACTTACCGTAGACTAACAACATGTGAGATATTCTGAGACTTTCAAACCTTGGGTCTGGAGTATTAAACAACTGAATGGACTTTTGTGTAAAGTAAGCAGAGGGCAGTTACAATGCCAAAACATATAAAAAGGGTTAAAAAATAAGACAATGTATATGCTCCTTGCTTTTTAGAGCATTTCTGCATGTTAGGTTTATCTTTGCCAAAGTAATTTTGTACCTTACTTGGGAAGCAAAAGATGGGTTGAAGCATTATGGAAAGGGAGGAGATGGCAATTGGTTGACGTCAGTGACTGTATAGTTGAGAGGTGTGTTGCAGAACTCAGAAAGGAAACTAAACCCAGTGTTATCTGGATATTGACCAGTATTACAATTATTCTTTCCCAAGTAGTTGTCAGGATATGATTCCGATCCCCTGGGCTCAATCCATTTTAACTCAGTTTAGCGATTGGATACATGTTTTTTAACAGAATAAGTAGGCTGTATAATGTAGACAGCGAAATCTAAGTAGAAATGAGATGAACTCAACATATTCAGGATTTGGATGTAAGTGGGGGACTAATACTTGTTCTGTAGACCAGACAATTCCAATAAACTAGAACATTACAAGAATAATGCAGATGTGGAAACCAATGACTCATCACTCACAAGGCTGGACGAGGAGAGGGTTACAGTGAGCTGTCTTTCAGATGCCAGGAATTCTGACATTACAAGGACACAAAAGACTATATCACATGACAGATTTGACTACAACATAGCAGTGGTCCATGTGAAAGTGAATAACCTGAGGCATAAAACACTGAAGGACACACTAAGACATGCCAGAATATTCTATGCATGTTACAAATGCAATTGACCACTGGTCCCAAACGGAATCCTTCTTTCACCTCAAATGCTGCCTAGATACAAGGAAAAGTTAATTGGGTCCAATAATTGATAAAATAGCTGGTGTCATTCCAGAGGATCCAATATGTGTCATTGTGGAATAAGATGTTCGATAATCCACCTGGCTTCTCTAAAGATGGCCAGCATCATTTGTTCCAAGGCTTCTGCATACTGACTAAATCATTTGCTGCCCCCTCATGCATTTTTTAATTTATTATTTCATTGTTTATTTTATTTTACATTTGTTGACCGGGAGTGTCTGACTGAGCCAAAAGCCCTTTTTCAGCAGAGGCCCGGGGAGAAGAGCTCCAGAATAATTCAAACAATTTTACAATTACAATACAGTATAAGAACTAATACAATAATCAATAATACTTTTAAAACAAAATCAAAATAAAATGCCAACAGTACTGTGTTACAATTTCAGATAAGATGACTAAGAAGTTACACTTTTAGACAAAGTCCAATAGATGGACATTGCAACATAGCTAATATCAGTCCCAAAACCAGATCACACTTAAGTGACTCTCCTAAATTCCAGAATTCTAAACTGTAATTTACCTGATGTTGAGGCATTCCTGCATTTGAAAAGCATACATGTCTGTGTAGTTACTGAGACTTGGTTTAAATGTAAAGATACACTCCTCTGTACCTGGGTCTTGTGCTTTTCATGTCTTTAAACTCCATGGCAACTGTGTTGGAGTCTCTGTATTTGTCCAGGAACATATTACCTTCAGGTGTATCCCAAAGGACCCACAAAATGAATATATTAAGCTACATATCACTCAGAAATGGATTATCAACTAATAGCTTGTTATAGAGCACCTTCTTTGTCCCCTAAGAACCATGTATGATTCTTCACTGTTCTAAATGATATCCCTATTTGAGAAACTCCATTAACAATTTTTCAATCAACTAGGACACCAAGGCCTCCAGCCTAGGTTACGCCCCCAAATTCCTAGACTTTAATAAACAAAAACTCCCTTGAACAGTTGGTAAATAAACCTAATAGAGGAACCTGCATGACATTTTCCTTACAAATATGACTACCTCTCCTCTACTCCTCTGTTCCTTCCTCACAAACTTGAGACATTCTCCTTTAAACTCTCAATAGTCCCTACAGCAAACCTCACTGAATTTAAAGGCTATAAACATACATACTTTAGTCTCAACTGTACAGATTTTTGCAGAATGGCCAGATTTTTGCCTCATATTTTTTGATCTGTTCATCATAAAATTTGTGATTTTCTGGCAAGTCACTGGGATGATCTGAGGATTGAAGTCATTAAATAATGATATACATTTCTGTTTCAGACTTATCCTTCAGCAAAATGCATGCTAAGACAAATCCTGTTAGTCTAGCAATGTTTCAAATTTATAAGAGCAATATTTCTGTCCCTATTTTTGGGCCTTTGTCCCCCCATTTTGTCAAGCTTTGTCCAGATCTTTTGCTCTAAGGGGTTGAGACATATGTAAACATGGCAATCTCAGCCTACTCTATGATGAAATATTAAAATTCACTTTTGACTGTACCACCCTTGACCTTGATAAAGCAGCAAACTACATTAAGGAATTTGACACCTATTTAGAAAAATGCATAGAGCTAGCAGACCCTACCAGAACCAGGTATCATAAGAAATTCAAAAATAAACTACCCTGGTGGAACCCTACCATAAAGTCTAAAACAAAGAAAAACACTTCTTAAATTATGTAGCAGTTCCAAAACAGCTCTTCTCAAGTAAAATATCAAAAATATTACAAAAAATTATAACCATTATCAAGTCTACTAATGGAGCCCATGAATTTAGAGTATTTTCTGAAGCCAAAAATAATTAAAAATCCTTCTTTGGTTTTGCTTGAAAACTAATAAATAGTACCCTATATTACTCTGCACTTATTAAAAATGTTACCATCTACTACACATTGCCAACAACCTTTCAAAGAAATGCATTGCCAACGTCCCCTAATTATCTATCATTTAATAAAATTGTAAAGCAAAACAAAATGCTTCCTCCACAAGATCTGATAAATATACCTGTTTGCTTAATTCATAGTGTTAAATAAGACCCTTACAGACCCATTCCATCAAATGTTTTCACCTAAGTTTAGCTACTGTTTTTGTCCCTAATGATTGGTGCAATGAAGTCATGATGGTCCATAAGGGTGGCCTTACAACTGCCCAGGTAATTACAGACATCTCAGCCTTACAAGCATCAGCTGTAAAGACACGGAACATGTATAACTTATCTCATTAACTACGACAGCAAGAATCTTATTCAACCTGACCCCCATATACACTGACTTTGTGAAATGTAGATCCTGTCTTAGGAAACTGGTAAACTTCAAAAGGATTGCAGAGTCTGTAGACAATAACCATGAAGAACACTCATTGTACTTTGACTTGCCAAAGGCCTTTGACACCATTCTCCATGCTGGCCTCATACAGAAGCTAAATGCTATATATATAGATAGATAAAAGACGGATAGCAAATTAGTTGAAAGGCAGAAAACACATAATGTGAGTCGCAGCAGACTCATCAGAATGTATGAATGTGACCAGTGGTGCCTCTCCAGGGATAGTGCTGGGACCTTTTCTTTTTGGCTTTTACTTCTCAGCTCTTCAAGCAAAGCAAAATTTATGGCTAACAAAGTTTGCAGATGCCTGAAAACTGGATTGTTGTTAAGTCACCCTCTGAAACCCGAACACACCGGCATGAACTATCCCTGCTAAACTTTTGTTATATTAAAAAATCAGCTCAAGCAAATCTCTCAACCTCTTTCAGCAAGAAATATGGACAAAACAATGAATAAAAGTGGCACAAAGGCTCAAAGATGGGGCCAATTTTTAAATATTGCTCTTACAAACTTAGAAATTTGATAGAATTGCAGGTTTTGCATTAGCAAGAATATTCTGGAGGGTATGAAGTCTGAAACTCAAATGTCTGTCATTATTTAATACTGTAATACTGTCACTTGTCAGACAGCCCTTCCCTCACCATAGTATGTAGACAACACACCTATAAAAAATGAAAATATAGTCAGGGGCCTAGGAACTTAGGGATAATAATTTCCTCTGTCTTAACCATCACATAACAATGATTATCAGGAAATTATTTCATTTAGCACAGCTAATTGCAAAAGGACTGAAGAGTTAATCACTTTCTTATGCACAGCATTAATCAGACCCATTATTCAGAGAATGCCTCCTTCAGGACATACCTCCTTAAATATATCAAACAATAAGAAAGACCCCAAATGTTTCTAACCAAAAAGATCACAGGCTTGAAGTCCCTGAGCTATCAAGAGAAGCGGAAAGCTCTATCCCTTTCAGTGTCTTATAGACTTCGAAGGAGAGAACTTTGCCTTACATACTGTGCCATAAGAGATCTGGTTTTCTTTGACCCCTTCTGTCCCTGCAAGTACAATGATTCCACCAATACTACAATCAAGGGCCTGAATCTTCACCTACAGATAAATAAAACATGCTGGTGGGACAGGTTTGTAACGCAGCACCACCCAAACCTCTGGAAAAGAGTCCCCTTGCATGTTAGGTGGAGTGAATCACTATCTTTCTTTAAACATAACCTGGACGACCAGATGGACATTCACAAATTTACTCTGTGATTGACTAGTATAGTCTGCCAGGGTAAATGAGGTGCACCTGTGGGAGTGTACTAGCAGGGCATAAATGGTCAGAAAAGTAAATTGCCTTGGAATATCTTTGAAATCTATAATGTCTCATTCAGAGGGAATGCTACATCTGACCAGCTTGGGCACTTGTTTCTAGATAGTAGGTACAAACCATCCAACTGCCCAAAATAAGTTAGGGTAATAGTATAGTTGGGCATCACTACTAATTACAAAACTCTCTACCTAAACCTTCAGTACAAGATGTTTTGGATGTTTAAGAAGTTAAACATCCACATATTCAATACATATTTTATCTCTTACTTTATTGTGTACTTGTTTTATTCCATACTATAAGTTTTTACCTTTTGCATATAATGCAATGGTAATCTTGCTATAGGTTGATTATAGAGCTCTTCCCCTTGGTTCATACCTGTCAAGGCACGTTTGCTCCAGTGGGAGTTACCCAGTCATCAGAATGAATCAATTAAATAAATTGTACCAGCACAGTTATGACACTGGTCAGATCATACTGGTCAGTCCATGTACCCAGTACAGTCGAAGAAGCACAGCAACACTTGCACTTTCTAAGGAAACTTAGGAAGTCAAAATTACTAAGCTCCATACTTCAGACCATTTATAGGGGCACCATTGAAAGTGCCCTGACCAACAGCATTATAGTCTGGCATGGGAGCTGTAACAATCAGGATCAGAAGGCTCTCATGAGAGTTGTAAGGTTGGCAGAAAGAATCATTGGCACCTCCCTTACACCTCTGGAAGATTTACACAAATACTGGTGCATTGACAGGACCAAAAAGATTTGCAGATATCGAACGCATCCTGCCAATGGTGTGTACACTCGCCTCTCCTCAGGCAGGAGATACATAAGCCTGCATTGTAAGACCACCAAACTAAATAACAGTTTCTTTCTGCTCACCATTAGACTGTTGAACTCTTGGGAAAAGCAAACCATGAGTATGTCGAAATACTCTACAAGTGAATCTATCAAAACACTCAACCACTTCTGCTACATAACTAGCCTATCAAGTGGCATATTTTATGGATGGGCAATAACCAAGTGCACTCACCTACCACACTGAAAGACTATAAAGTGCAATATGCAAACTGTGTAATAATTCAGTCTAATCATGCAATAGATATGCTGCTATTGTTTCAATTTTACTTTGACAGTATTACCTTCATATTGTTCCTTGTCTTCCTTGTCTCCTGTTCTGAGATGGGTGTGTACTAATTGCTACTTATTAAATTTCCACTGTGATATTTTATTATTTTTTCTCTGTCTATATGCGCAACTGCTTCCTGCATTGAGAACGAAGCATTGTAATTTTGTTCAGCTACACTGCTGTGTATTTCTGAATGACAAAGTTTTCTTTGACTTTGACTTGAATCATGTTTTAAAGTATGTAGCTGCCTTTACTGGTAGGGATGTGTTTATGCATGTGTATGAGTGTGTCTTTGTTGTATGTATGATATATACACATGCAGATCCTCTTCAGAAACCTGAAATCCCACTTACCTGAAACCTAAAAGACCGAGATGAAAATTGTGACATCCCAGAAGACAGACTGCCCTGAATACCAACAAAACACTTAACAGTAAGTAACCAATCGCCCAACCCGCAAACAAACTAAAACCAAAGCACAGAAAACCCACTCATGTGGGAGGCTTTGCCCCCAATACCCCCCTAACTAAATATACCAGCTCCGGAATTGCACTACTGTAGAGGTAAGTGGCAAAGGTCAGCATGCTGGTCAAGTGGTTACTTACTGTTAGTGATTTCTCTGTGTTATGGGCGGTTGGTCTTCTGGGATGTCAGGATTTTCATCTCGGTCTTTTGGATTTTGGGTAAGTGTGATTTCAGATTTCTGATGGGGATCCACACACACATGAATACATACATGTGTGTTGGGCAATTCATTAAGCATCAAGAGCATGTACTACAAAAGCCATCTTGTCTGTGCATCGTAATCAACCATCTGCTGAAAACATAAAAGCAGTGTTTTTGCAGGGGAGATAGCCCTCTCAGCACACCCTCCCCAACACACATCTATATATACTAACTTTAGGACCTCACAGCAGTGCGGATAAAAAAAGATTTCCTGGTCCTTATTGTTTCATGATCCCAGTGGTTCTATTGTGCATAACTTGATGAAGCACGTCTGTATAGCTGACAGGACCATAATATATACTTTATGAGGCCTTAACACAAATAGGTAGTAAGGCAGTAGCACGAATAGGTAGTAGGACATTAACACAAATAGGTAGTCATGACTTTAGTTCATAGACAGCTAAGTTACCATATCGTACCTGGTTTTGTGTAATAGTTTAAATATACTTGTCCTGTTTGTTAACTACCTCATAATAACCAATAAATTAAATTAAATGCAGCAGAAACATGCATGCAAAGAGGCACACACATACACAGGCACACACACTACACATGGTTAGACTCTATCATGTATTCATCAAGGCTAATGGCTTTTGTCTTTTCCCTCATAAACCAGTTGTGTTTATAATAGTAGAAAAAGCAGTAGCCTCGACTGAAAGGGCATGTGAAGCAGAATTAATGGTGTGACCCCTTGATTTTAAGAATTATATAAGTTGCCATTTCATGAACTGTTTTAGGCAGCCTGTCATTAAGTTTTATAACAGTCCTTCTTTAGATATATAATTTGAACAGATACTTCTGAGAAGGTTAAGTGGCAAGATGTAACAGAGACATTAAAAGCACAAAGACAGCATTTTCATAAGAGTGTTGATGTGCAACAGAATATAAATGAGATACAGCCTAGAAAGTTATCTTTCTACTGATATTTTCCATTTTTGACTTCTTTGTCAGTTGCTCAACAAAATGCTAAAAATAATGCATTAACTTGATGAGAAAAGCAAATAGGGGACTGGAGTGGTGCAAAAAATCTAAACTGAACTTTCTCAGACCTGACAAATTTCCTTGCCAGAATATTGACAAGTACAGTTTAAGACAAAAGCAAACGCTCTCTGCTGAGATGACATTAAAGAAGGAATACTCCCAAGATGTCCTTACATTCACTGCTGCAGTATTCTTAACAGATGGGATTCCCTGCATTGGTAGCCCAAATGCATAGCCAGTCTACTAAAGACTACTTGTTGCTTTTAAAAGGTATGCCGAACGTTGCCCAAATGCTCCTTGTGTAGAGTAGGGCATAAAGGTGACATTCAGGCCTACCATAATCAGAACTTCTCTGCCACCAGTCTGAATGCATCTTTACTGTCTGTCTGCTTACCTGCATCGGTTTTCTTCCAGTTGAACTCATTTTCATTCTCCAGTAAATATCTGCATCTGTTTGCCGACTTCTATTGCAGTTGCAGATATGTGATGCATTGAGGATTTTGTTTTTTTCTTTTTTTTTGTGTGCTTCTTGGGGTTAATGTCATCCAAGAAGGGTAAATGTCAGTGTGGGAGCCAGATTCCTCATAAAGACAGCCACGATAAGTGTCTTTTTTTGTCTAGGAGCTTCTCCTGACCATATGTCTTGTTCTGTTTGTCAGGCTTTCATTCCGAAAACCCTTCGCAGTAGACTTTCTTCCCTTTCCTTCTATCACGAGAACCAGTGTCTAAGTTTCTTGCTAATGATACAATGGAAGAAATCTCCCATTCCAAGGATCAGCCATTAGGGAAGAAGAAAGAGAAAAGGGTATGAACTGAAATGTTCTGCTGTCCAGGTGTTTCTCATGAGGTTGTTACAAAGCTAGAGGCTCACCAGGCTGTGTTGTTGGATTTCTCTGCCACAACCATGTCGGAGGCTGGTGAGGGTCCATCCGGCAGCATGTCCGAAGAGGCTTTTTCAGGCGTCCATCTCAGACATTGAGGGGAAACCACAGTTGATTTTTTTCTGAGGGACCTAGGGGAGTTCTTCAGTTTTAAGTTGGGAAAGGAGTTCCTACTTTGGTTCTCGACTGCTGTCCTGGGTCTGAGCCTTCTCAGTTTTTTGGAGGGGATGTTCCCTTAAAAAGGAAACAAAAATTAAACATGTTTCTTCTGCTCCTAGGGATCTACAAAGTGAGTGTCAGGCCTTCACTCAGGGGTGATTTACTGCTTTAATGTCCTTAAAACCTCCTAAAGGGGATTCAGTTCCTGCTCCTCCTTGTCCTCTACTCCCCTTAAAAGGCCTGGAGAACAGGATTCTTCTGTGGATGAGTCAGATTCAGATAATGAATCACTGACATTTTCTACTCAAATTCCTTCTCCTTTAGATTATGGGTCAGAGGAAGAGGAATCTTTTAGTCCAAATGTTCCTTCTGAGGAAATTTACTTTGGGGACACACTCTCTAGGATGATGGATTTTTAACTGGGATTGTGCTCAAGTCTCTGATATCCATAAGAGGTATTATGAGTTGCTGCAGTTGGATTCCCCTAAATCTGTTGCTATTCCTCCTGTTTTGGCTACTTAACTGGATGCTTTTTCCAATGCCTCTCATGCACTTGATTTGCTGCTTCCTGCTCCCAAGAAGCCTGACAGGTTTTATAGGGTCCTGAGGATTGTTTTTTTCTATATAAATATCCTGCTGCTGACACCTCTGTCCTGTCTGTAGCCTCTGATAAGCTGCCTCAGTTGCTTCCTTCACTCAAGTTATTGCCTTCAGACAAACATAGCAGAACTATGGACAGGCTGGGTAAAAAGGTTTACACTTCTGTTACCCTAGCTTTTAAGGCTATTAATTATCAGACCCATATGTCTAGGTATGTGTTGGCTCTTCTTTCTCATCCCTGCCAACTTATTTCTGATTTTTCAGACTCTGAGGGTAAAACTTCTGTTCTTTCCTTGCTAGGGACTTCCACTCAAGTAATTTGTCATTATATTAAATATAGTTATGATGCAGCAGGTGTCTCTTCTAGGGCTGCTGTTTTTGGATCAGCAATAAGGAGGTATTCTTGGCTTAAGCTTCAACGTCTACCTGATGACTGATGATATTAAAGCTAAGCTGATGGATGCTCCTCTGGATTCAAAGCTTTTGTTTGGGAAAGCTGCTGCTATTTTTAAGTCCCTTCAGGATAAGGGTAAGGCCTTACAGGAGTTTAAACATGTTCGTTTCTCCTGGGCCTAAATTTTAGAGAAACTACCCTTCTAAGCCTGCCTTTGTTCATAGGCAATCCCACCCGTGTACTAAAGGTAGGAAGACTGGCAAATGGGCTCATCCAGCTAAGGCTACTCAGTTTTCAAGGACTCTGAAGCTTTCTTTTCCAGACAAACTGAGTGCTGTATGACTGTCTCTTCCCAGTCATAATCCCCTTTCTCTTTGCCTTTTTTCTTTCTCTTCCTGTTTGGCTTCAGATCACTCAGGATTCTCGGGTTCTGTCGATTTTTTGTCAGGGGTACTTCATGGTGTAGAAATCCCATCCTCATTTTATGGGCATTCCTCAGCCTCCTCAGGAACAACTTCACTTTTTCCTAGAGGTTCGTTAAAATCTCTCGACTCAGGCTACTATTGAAGAGGTGCCTGTGTCCCAAAGGGGGAAAGGGTTCTACTCCAGACTGGTTCTAGTGCATAGAAAAGAGGGCACTTGAAGACATATTCTAGACCTCTCTCATCTAAAAAGTGTCTTTCTTTTGTATGTTGGTCCCTTCAGATTCTGTTTCCTCTCTTGTTCCCTCAGGCCTATGTGGTATCTCTGGATCTCAAGGATGCTTACCTCCATATTCTTATCCATCCTCTTCTCAGGAAGTTTTTGCATTTCTCTGCTTCCTGGCATTCTCAGTTCTCTGCTTTGCACTTTGGCCTTTCTACTGCCCCATGGGTGTCCACCAAATGCCTTGCTCCTGTGATTGCTTTTTGCAGGCTTCTAATGATCCAAATATTTCCTTACTTAGATGACCTGTTGATTCAGGCATCCTCTCCAGAGACCCTTTTGCAAAATCTTCATTTTGCTGTTTCCTTTCAGGGCTTGGATTTCACTATAAATTTCAAAAAGTCTTCTCTGATTCCTTCTCATGATCATGTTTTTCTTTGTTTCAGGATTCAGACAGTGTCAATGCTTGCATCCTTGCCCCCTCCAAAGGCCTTAACTTTCATATTCTTCTACCTCTGGCTTCTATTACCACCAGGAAGATTCTGAGAGATCTGGGTTTCATGGCATCCACCATTCCAATACTCCCTCTGGTCAAACTACACATGAGAAAGTTTCAGTGGTTTCTGAATTCTGTGTGGCTCCAACATGCACATCCTCTAGACTTTGTAGGTCTTCTTCTTCTTCCTCGTCTCAAACAGGAACTTCACTGGTGGATTCAGCAGTTTTCTCTGAATCCAAGGATCCCTTTTCATCCCCCTATTCCCTCTCAGGAATTGTTCACAGACACTTCAGAGATGGGATGGGGGTGACATTTGGCTCTAAAAGTACAGGGGTTGAGGTCACCTCATCAGCAGAAGGAGCACATCAGTATCAAAGAGATGAGATCCCTTCTGGTGGCTGTTCAGGCCATTCAGTCTCTCTTTTCTCCAGGACCTCTCAAGATGTTCATAGATAATGCCACAGTGATGTGGTATATCAACAAACAGGGAAGAAAGAGATCTTATCTTCTTTGCCAGTTGGCACTTCTGTATGAGATCTTGCTGTGAAGTATCACGTGACTCTTCAGGCAGTTTATATACCTTCAAGTCAGAACATTGCAGCAGACACTCCAAGCAGATCCTTAACTCAATCCCATGAATGGATGCTTCACAGGGATGTGTTTCTGGATATTATCCACCAGTAAGGTACTCCTCAAGTGGATCTTTTTGTCTCCCCTCTGAAGAGAAAACTTCCTCTGTTTTGTGCTAGATTCCCAAGTCCTTTGTTGAGGAAGGTGGATGTCCTCTCATTTTCTTGGAAGGGGATGTTTCTTTATGCATTCCCTCCCCTTCCTCTCATTCCAAAAGTCCTGTTCAAGATTCAACAGGATGCTCCAAAAATCTTGTTGGTGATTCCCGTTTGGCTGTGACAGCACTGTTTCCCTCTACGTCTGCATCTAGCCAGGGCCAGTCATCACAAGTTACCTCACAGGGTGGATTTAATCACAAGACAAGGGATCTCTCATCCATCCCCACCAGTCCACTCTTCAACTGACACTGTGGGTGATAGGCTTTTGATTCCTCACAGACACCTTTTTTTTCTGAGGACGTGCTGCAAGTCCTCCAGGAGGCCTGGTAACCTACTACTAGGAAATTCTACTTATCCAAATGGAAGAGGTTTTTCAATTGGTGTCTCCTTCATAACCTGTACCCACTTACTGTAGATGTTCCTTTGGTTCTCTCTTATTTCTGTGAGTTGTTGTATGATGGTTTGTCCTATTCTTCTGTTAAGGCCTACTTATCAGCTATCTCTTCTTGTCGGCCTTTTTCTCCTTCTTTAGCTTCTAGATTTGAGGTTAAACAATTTCTTAAAGGGGTCCTTAATATTAGACCTCCCAGGAAGCCTGTTCCTCTCCCTGGGATTTTAATTTTGTTTTGAAGAAGTTGACTCAGGCTCATTTTGGGCCTGCTGCTTCAGTTTCCTTGCTACTTTGTTCCTGGAAGGCTGTTCTTTTGTTAGCTCTTCTGGCAGATGGGTGTCTAAGTTGCAGATCCTTATGGCTTGCCCTCTTTTTTTTGGTCATTCATGAGGACAGGATGTCCTTGCACATTAGCCATTCTTTTATGCCTAAGGTGGTTAATGAGCTATCACTGAATCAGTCTATTAATCTGCTTGATTCTCCCCCCTGTCCGACATCTGACAGTGAGAGGATGTTGCATACTTTGGACTGCATAGGCAACTTAGGGTTCATTTGGATAAGACTAAAGCTATTAGAAAATCTGGTCAATTATTTGCTTCTTTTCATCCTAGATCTTTGGGACTTGCTGTATCCAAGCAAACTATTTCTTTTTGGATTTCTAAGGCTATTTCCTTTTTTTACACTTTTCGTGGCAAGAGCCTTCCTTCTTCAGTTAAGGCTCATTCTACTAGAGCTGTGGCTTCTTCAGGTGCTTTTATCAAGGGCTTAGATACCAATAGTATTCTTGAAGCAGCTACCTGGACTTCTGTGCATACGTTTACCAAGCACAAGTTGGATGGTATCTCTAGAGCTAGGGCTGGTATTGCTAGTGCCATTCTAGATGGATTTTTAGGGGACTATTCTGCACCTCCCCCCCAAGTTTCCTCTTGAGCTTTGGCATTCTTCCATCTGTTAAGACTACTGCAGCAGTGAATGTAAGGACATAGTGCAGTTCTGTAAAATCTTACCATAACAGTAGATGTCCTTGCCTTCTCTACTGCAGTATTCACTCCTTCCCTCCATCCCACTGGTCTTTTGCCTTCCCGGATGTTCAGGTTACCTCTTGGGTTTCTTGGACTGTGTTCTTACTGGAGCATTCAGTTCTGATTATTGTAGGCCTGAACACCACCTTTATGTCATATGCTACACAAGGAGCATTTAGGTGATGTCCGGCATACAATTTAAAAGCAACAAGTAGTCTTTGGTAGACTGGCCGGACGTTTGGGCTTCCATGGCAGGGAATCTCATCTGTTAAGAATACTGCAGCAGTGAAGGCAAGGACATCTACCATTGTGCGTTGTGGTAAGTTTTTACACAACTGTACTTTATTGGAAGAGGTAAGTTCCAATTAAGCAGAATCATTTTCAATCTGATTAAATAATAGAGAGGTAAAGATAAGTTTCCCAGCAGCTGAGTACTAATTACAAACTGTAATGATACCTCACTGGAAACTGAACCTAAGGACCCCCTCTCACTCCATAGACTAGAAATAAGTATCAGCTGGGAGCTAAGCTACAGAGTAATGGAAATTGATTCAATGTATTGTCCTACATCTTAAATCTACATATATTCTTACTGCTGAAGTGTTCCTGGGATAATTCTAGCATCTGTCAATTGATAGCTCCAGCAAATTCCAGATCTGTTCTCACTCATGAACAAGTAACCAAAACCCCTAAATTCATACTCAATGGACAGAAGTATAGGTTCTGTGGTGTTTTACATCATGTTTATATACTATAAATTAGTGTCCATTATGTGCTCATACACAGTCACCAGAAACCACAGGATGGAGCATTTCAGTCTGCATGAGAAGTCAGTAATTGAAATAATAGACCTCATTATGCAGACATGTTAATGTCATAGTTTGCACATGGTTTATTTATTTAGTTTTACTCCTGGCAAAATGTGGTAAGCATGACTCTCTTTTAAAATTCATTCTGTAAGCTAGGGTCCTGGAATGTAGATGTGAAACTACTACAAACATAAGAATTAAAAACATATCTTTATGGCTAAGTTCTTCCATGCTGCAGCTGAAGTCATATGTACTGGAAGATTTTGAGTTTCATTTGGAAGCAGCATGGGTAGAATGAGTGTAACACGTTTAATTACCATGACGCCCCACCCAGCCAAAACATGAGCACATATGTAGTATACATGTTACACAGCCGTCCATTTCATGTACTCTCTTTTTCCAGTGCAGAGATGCAGGGGGCCACAGTGTACTTTGTCAAGCAGGTACAAGGCAGTGACCATCCCAAGCTGTGCACTTCATTGACCAGTTTAGCATTAACAGTTCAAGAAATCCTACCAAAAGCATACATGAAGAAGGGAAAGATATGCAAGCTCCATGTACAAGGTACTCCAGTCAAAATTCAAAAAGGGGAATCAAGCACTGTGAGGCAGTAAAGCATCATATCACCCTAACAAAATATATGCAAAGAAAATAAAATGATTGGTCTGTACAGGCCACCACCATTCCTCAAAAATATTTGTACCACTGAAATATCACCTGTACTACCTCAAATCCAAGGATAAGGAAACTTGTAGAACTGTCTTTAACAAAACTTCCTTTCCGATATGTAGATTATCCTCAAAAATGAAATGTTTCATTGCATTGGTCACAAATGTGCAGTAACATGGCAACTTTTAATAATATAGTCAATCCAGAAACCACAGGCTATGAATATTACTTGGGTGGGTGTCATTCATCTAGTCAGCATACAGTAAGTAAAAGATGGTTTAGTTGTATAGTGTGTATTTAACTCATCATTCACTTCAATGGAGCTCAGGAAGTTTGCACTCTAACTGCCACCTTGCTTATCCCAGCCTTTCCACCTCCCAAATTGCTAATCACTGCCTGGTTACAAGAGTCATAGTCAGGTCTTTTCCCTTTGCACCATGGAGTCAGCTGATGTGAGCATGTGTTTTGCCATTATTTCTTCCTGTCAGTCTAGGTAGAAGGTGACATACACTGTAGATCTGTCTCCGTGTGAGTAATTATACAGTTATAATTGCATCCAAAGCTGCAGCAGCAGCACCCTTTAAAATGTTAGAGGGGTCTATCATCTTCAGTGATGATCTTCTTGTCATAAAGAAGAAATCTTTTTTATGTATAATTATCCATGTCAAACCAAAGCTGCAGCACATTTTAAAGTTCTTTTAGGTCACACCCAATGACAGATGACTGCAGTACTCCAAAGGATTCAAAGTGGTAGGCAAGAAAGTATAAAACTCCCCAAACAGATGTGCAGAGGACCCAGCCAGTAAGAGCCTGGCAATACAAAGAAATATGTGTAGAAACATAGTTATAAATTTCTTTTTTCCAAGTAGCATAAAAACCTGCAAAAAAAAACACTGAAGACCATGATTCTGCACAACACCTCAGGATTACATAGTAATACACAGGCCTTTCAGTGCAATTATGCCACACCACTGCCAATTGTCTGAGCCGCTAATTCAACACTGGTCAGCTGCACCATACTCATGAGTGTATCCTCTCTTCACCACTGGAGCAGCTTGTTTGATCACTTTTTATACCACAAACTCTTTGTCTCTCATTAATAAACTGTGCAATTCACCAATTTCACAATTCATAATTCAACATAAACATTTGTAGTCGGTTTTGAACCTTGTAAAGAGCAAATGAGACATACACAGCAAGTTAATTCTAAGCTGACATTACTTTGTGAATGTCTATATAACTGATTCAACTCTGTTTTTCTCTTTTCCCAGAAAGGTGAAATACTAAAATGCCTTCAAGGCTTCTTCAGTGACACAGCGATATTGTATGTGGCACACTGTACATTTTCAGACTTCTTGGCTGTTCTGTTGCAGTAAAAAACAAAATAAATTATAGACCCAAACTTCCAGATTTCTGTTAAATTCCCTTGTACTCACAGAATTTCTGCTAGTTGCATATGGACATTTTTTTTCTAAATGCACATAAGCTCACAAAAATAAATATTCTTATAAAATTCTCCAAATATATTTCTCCATTTCTGATACCATGTAAGAGTTTTATGTTTAGCAGGGTGCTTGATTAACAATGTGCAGGTGTTGGTGCTGTCATTTGTTAGATATGTTGTTGTTACAGTGATATGCAAATCTCTGAGGAATTTGTACTCCAGTAAGAAAGGAGAGCTAAAGGATATAATGGCAATAAGACCATTTGAGGGGATCATGCCATTTCTCATCAAAAATACTAACCTTGTATTCCTGAAGAAAAAAAATGACAAGAAATGGTGCCTCTTGCCTGCGCAAAAATAAATAAATAAATAAATAAATAAATAAATAAAAGTGCATTAATCCCTGCTGTAGCATTAAGTTCTGGCACAGGAATGTGTGCCTGGGTAGATTCAGCCTGAAGAAGGTACATGAGCCACAGTCTTGGCTTACTGCCTTAACGGTAAATTGTGGGATAAAATGCAGTGCCAGTTCACTGACAGGCCAGAGTACAGACTAGAAAATGTCTCTTCAACATGGAAAGTCATCTCATCAAAGTCAAAAAACAATTACATTTGTCCACTGTCTGCAAGAAGTAACCAAAACTTTAACAGATTAAGCACTTTTTTCCTGCATATAATGCTAGACTTCTTCAGAACCTAAAACACAATACTGAATACCCTCCATTTAAACATACATAAAAGTCTTCTGTTATAAACAACAATTATAATAAAATGCATCCAGAACATTGCTTACAACAAATTAAGTTAAAAATGTCATATAATAGCTAAGTTGTTGAGTATATTACATCCAATAAATTCTAAATATTTCAAAATATACTCATTCATAAATAAAATCATACAATTTCATCAGTAGAATTACCCATTATGAGTCAAATAGTGATGTCAATAAATATGGTATGTGCTTGTCATTTAAAAACTTTCAAAAGAACATGAGTAAATAGGAAATCTCTATATAACTAAGTTATAACCTGACAAATGTCATTTTTAAAATTCTGGAAATTGAATATATGATCATTCAGGCTGGGTTTTTCTGTTGCATTCAATCTATGCCAAACTACTTATTTTTGTCCTAATTTATTTTCCCTTGCTGTTCCCATTATTTTTTTCACCTTCTGTAAAATTAAAAAACAAAAATCTTTTAAAATATTGTCAGAGTACTCAGTGTTTGTAAAGTGTGTTTTTCAAATTCTTTTTTCAAATGCCATCTCACCACTTACAAAAGGGCGTATTTCCAGAAAGTTGTTAGGGTTGATGTAAGTGAAGGTCAGACCCTAGAATCTCAAAGTCCCTGGCCTACCAAATATTTCTTACAGTACTGTCAGAACATTATCTGAAGACAGTTCTGTTGCCATGAAGATGGAAACAGATGTAGCTCAGTGATTTGACATGGCAGAGGCAGGCTGTGATCTTAAATCCAAAGGCTGAATAGTTTTGCATTCAATTCAAACTGGAATGCAACTGAACTATGGTGACTCCTCTGAAGTAGTACCACAGATTTTCAGAGACATGTGCTCTAGTAGCATCATACAAAGCTAAAAATGTCAAGATCATTTAATGGTGCCAAAGAGATATCTGATACTATTACTTTCACAGATAAGGAAAGGGTTACGGATGTTTTGGTGAAGATCGCAATGTCTTTCTCTGAAGTCATTAGGTATGCTTCATTTTTTTCATGCATTACTTACTTGTTTTTTAAGAAAGATCCCACAGAAGTAAAAGTCATGCTGCAGAATGCTGAACAAGCATATTTTGAAGGTAATGGAGGTGTCATCATATGAGACTACAGTAGAGATAAGGCAGTATTATTTAGGTGAATTAGCAAGTAAACCTGAATGATTTGCTGTGGCATGCAGACTATGTTAACAGACAGAGGAAGTGGGCACCCAGCCTTCACATTCTAATTCAGAATCACAACTTTTTAAAATTTTCTAGAAAAACATAGTACAACAACTATACAAAGAAACCAAAAAAAAAGGGAGCAAGCACAGACCACAGTATGTAATTGAACCAAGAACCTAAAGAAAATCAGCTATTTCTGAATAAGTGGATCAGTGGCTGCTTTTCCAGCGAAGCTAGCTGATGTGCTGTTGAAGGTTCAGAATCAAAATAGTCTTCTGTTTCTGCAAAAACTTATGCCCAAGTTTTCCTGTTTGGCTGGAAGGCTTCATTCTCACCTCTCCATCTGTGGCTGGAAGGCTTCATTCTCACTTCTCCATCTGTGGCTGGACGGCTTCATGCTCACTCCTGTGGTACTGGAAAATCTGTACATGAAGATCTATGAACAGGTATTTAAGTTTCTTCTGATTAAGTCCTATGGCCAACTGCTGTTGGATGAAAGCACTAAAATATTACATTTATGTGGTATTTTGTAAGTGGATTATCTATTCATTTGGTAACAATTTGGGTGGATACAATTATATAAAGATGAGATTTTAGGTCACAAAGTTCTAAATCTGTTTTTCTAATGTCCACAGCTGAATGTAGCTGTTACTCAAATTCTTAAATTTACTTTCTGACACAGAATAGCAGAATTTTTTTAATGTATGTATTATTCTTTGTTGACTAAGTTAATCCCAGCAGGCTAGTAGCCTCTTTTTAGGGGAGAGCCAAGCTAGTGTTTATACTACTAGCATACCTCTCAACCTCCTAGAGGAAAAAAATCTGGACAAAGCCTAAAATGATGGGAGGACAAATAAAGACAGATTTTAAATATTGCCCTTACAAACTTAGAAAGTTGATAGAATAATAGGTTTTGCATTAGCATGAATTTTCTGAAAGATGCAGAGTCTTAAACTCAAATGTTTTTGTCATTATTTAATGACTTCAATCCACAGCTATTTTCCAGAATAGGACATATGTTAGGAAGAACACACCGATAATATGAGGCAAAAATCTGGACATTCTGTGAAAACCTGTACAGTTGAGAGGTATGACTACTAGGGGAAATTTGGGCAAGACATCAAGGAACTTCTCCTACTCTTTTTGATGGATGTTATATCTACCAGCTACCACCAAGTCAAGCAAGGGACCTCAATTTAGCATCTCATCCAAAGGATGACACCCTCAGGAGTGCAACACACCCCAGTGCTACTGCAGTTTCAGAAATTCAAGCACCTGGAATAGGAAGAGAACCCACAGTCCTCTGATTTCCTAGTCCCAGTGGCACGTGTACTACCTGCTGAGCCAGTGACAGGCCTGATTCTTTTAATTAATACTCAGCACATTTTATGTACCCGTTCTGTATGTATCCCTTTGGGACCTTGTTTATTTTGGCAGACCATTTAGCCTCGTGAGTTAGCTGATGTGAACAAAGTTAGCCTTCCACAGTACTGGATCATGTTGCTGAGCTTCTTGACGGTCTACTTTGGCCATAAGCTTAGTAAAATTTATAGACGTACAGACACTGCAGACACTATATATATGTACTTATAGTTTTCATAAGGTATTTGCTTTGTCTGCTTGTAGAAAAAAAATGTACTAGAGAATATTGCTCCTATAGCTAGGCATTAGAATATCTAAAAATATCTACCCTGGTAGGGTCCAAAATGAATCAGGTTTTTCCCAAGTACTGAGATGACTTTAAAGAGATAAAGTGCTTTAAAATGTACATACTCCAAAGTCATTCCTCAAAATATGCACAACGGTCTGTCGACATTTGCGGCATCGATGTTTTGGCCATTCAAGTTATGTCACTGAATTCATTTATATGTTGTTGTTGTGTCTTTAGGCTTTTCCCGGTTAGGGGTCGCCACAGCGGAACTCCGGTCTGCTAATGATTGGCAGTAGATTTTTATGTGCCGAGTTGGCAGCTCTGACGCACAACCTTCAACGAAGGTACGCCCATTCACGCATTTCCCTACACAGAAGACGCTCTAGCTGAGAATCGAACAGGACAACGTCATACTGTGAGGCGACAACGCTACCGCAGCACCACCACCATTTATATATGCATACATATATGTGTGTGTGTGTGTGTGTGTGTGTGTGTGTGTGTGTGTGTGTGTGTGTGTGTGTGTGTGTGTGTGTGTGTGTGTGTGTGTGTGTGTGTGTGTGTGTGTCTGTGTGTGTGTACATATATATATATATATATATATATATATATATATATATATATATATATATATATATAGCTGGGTAAGGGAGTATTCCCATTCCCTGGGGATTCTGCAGTCTCAAAGTTAGTATGTATAATTATATATAATAGGCTTGGAGAGTACAGCCCTCCACATTGAGGAATTTTTTACTTTGTTTTTTTTTTAATTTGTAAGTTGCATTTTATTGGTGCATGTGTAGCATGGTGTCGACTTCCATGTTTTCAACCATATACTGTCAATATCTGAGTGGTCTACATTGGGTGTTTTCATTAATATGTAGTACACCCATATAAAATCTATGTGTATTATATTCATATAATGTAGGATACTGGCCTACACCGAAAGGGCATTTTGTCAAACAAAGAAAACGCTAGTTCAGATTTTCAAAAATCAGCTGATTGAATGTTGCCATATTTCCTTTGCAAGATTGCAGTGCACCAAGGATCAGGGAAATTGCTCTTTCCTCAATGTAGTGCAATCCTGGAATTCGTATATATAATTAGCAGTGTGTCTATGGGGTGCAACCCAAATCAAAAAAAACATATTCTAGCATTTTTGTTTTATTCACTGGTTTGTGATTTGAACCGTTACACTCAGTCATGTGGTGGTGCTGCGGTAGCATTGTCGCCTCACAGTAAGACGTTGTCCTGTTTGATTCTCAGCTTGAGTGTCTTCTGTGTGGAGACATACGTGAATGGGCGTACCTTCATTGAAGGTTGTGCGTCAGAGCTGGCAACTCGGCACTTAAAAATCTACTGCCAATCATTAGCGGACCGGAGTTTCGCTGTGGCGATCCCTAACCGGGAAAAGCCGAAAGACACAACAACACTCAATCATATGTGCAGGCAGTTTGACTAACTGCCATAGATACATATAATATATACATATTTGACAGCAGTACAGTTTGCAGGGCTATCCCTGATGGGTGGCACAAAGGCAACTAAATAAATATTACAAAAACTGTAGTAAGCATTGCAAACAGGTCAGAAGTTATAGAGTGTGCAAGTATTCTTTAGTTTTATCTCCAGTGACACTCATAAAAACACCAATTTGCAGGAAATTCAAATTAAGAATATTTTATTTCTAAGCATCTTACTCACTTTCTAAAATGTGGGTCGTTTTAGCCTTTACCGCTGGCACTTTATGCTTAACATTCCTGTAATATAAACTACCAATATCTGTACTTTTCCTTCTGTTCACTTCAAAATCAAAACCTACAAGCATCTAAAAGATCTCTCAGCTTCATGTGCAGATGGTCCATTTTAATCCCAGAGAAGTGAGAGTAAAAAGACAAAACTAAAATAAAAGACAAGTGAAGACAGAAATGAGGGAAATTGTAGAGATGCTGGTTCCTAATTGTTGAAACGAAAAGGTAGTAAATTAATCAGACAGACAAAAGCTACTCAAGTAAATACATGGGAGAAGCCAGGACATGGCTTTGTTTTTACTGTGTCTGCATGTGAAGACAAACATAGCTTCATTCAGTCTCTGCTGTGCTTTTCTGCACTCTGTCTCTTGACTGAAGAGCTCTATAATGAAGCTGTGCAAAGCTATGAAGAAGGCATATGCTAAAACTGTAGGAAATAATAACATAACCCATTAATAGTTGAGAAAATTCAGTTGTAATATAAGAATAGTATTCCATAAATCACATAATCGGTAATGAATACCTTGCAACCATCTGCAGTTCCTGTAAGACTCCCCGTGCATAAGAGATGGGTATTTTTTTCTACAGAAAGGTGTCAAGCCTCTGACATTTTCTAAATTTATTTTTCTTGATCAATATGTCATGGATAACCTTTCTGAATAACGTATTCCATTAAAGCAGTCAGAATGAACTGGCTGCAAATGTTAAAGCTGACAAGCTTAAAAAAAGAAAAAAGAAACAGCTCGGTACAATATTCAACCCATAACATGGTAATGCAATAGATACAACCAAGAAGTACTTAGGTGCACATTTGGGATTATATCTGTTGACATCTGTATTTTACTGTACACTCATTTGTCTAGCCTGTTTGCTATGATATCTGCTATCTGGTATTCCAAATATATTGTGACTGTTATTTTTACCTGTATCCATTCCACAAAGGTTATGAAAGAATTTGTTTTCATACTCACCTTGAACCAAGAAATTATCAATTATTAATTTATTTGCTGTTCACGTGACCAAGTAACCATATTAAGCTGAGTGAAAGTTTTCCATGGTGAAACTCAAATAACATTGTAGAGTTCAAAAGGAGTACATAAAGCAGAGACACTCTGTATTTATTTGCTCATGTCAGCTTACCAGATATGTCTTCCTGGACACAGTAAATTATAAACACAAAATAAATATAATGCCAGACAACCATTAACAACTTACACACCCTGAGTATGAACATGCTAAGTACAATAAATGTTGCTTACAGTAAAACTGTATTATGTTATGTCATATATGATTGGCATAAGAAAGTAAAACATTATTTATCACAGGCTGTTTTATTCTTTAATAAAAACAGATACATGTTTTTGTGCAGTTTGGCTCAACTTAGCAGATAATCACTCAGTGCTGCACAGATGATGATAATTTATGTTCCCGTGCTTAAAACTGCTCCCAGTCCAACATACATTAAAGTCAATATTATATGTACATATGCACAGCAGTGTCAGGAGGCTAGTAAAAACAGAAAATTAAAATACAACGTTATGATAATAAAGAGTAAAGCTGAGAAAAGGAGGAATGAAAAAGTCATATTTTGTCACATGTATGCTAACTATTACTGAGCTTCTTCTTGACGTCTGGGGTGCATGGTTTGATTCCTTCCACCTCCGCTTGCCTACTGTAGTTGTCACTGCAAGTGACTTAACCAGACAGTGCCCCCAGGTCAGCCCTGAAAGGGGGCAGGTGTCCAGTGAGTTTAAGAATTATATAAATAAACACATCTCTCTGACCTATACAATTGGTAAATATCAGAAAGATGTGAGGAAGAGATTTAGAAGAATGAGCAGAGGTGTCGAACACGACACCTTCTGTTTTTTGGTAGCCAGGCGGTCAACATTCAAAATGTTGAAAGTGAAAGTTCACCAATATCAGGTAACGCCAGTTAGACTCAGAGAACCACAACAATCTGAGTGCTGTTTTAACCATTTTCGCCCTCTAATCCAAATTTGTGGTATCTTAGAATTGGTACAAAAAATAAATCTTTTTGTTTTGCAGCCTTGATGACATTGTTGTCTTAAGTGCCTACCTCTTAAAATTTAGATGCTTTAGGGGCAAAGAATCGTGGGTTGATTTAACGAGTTGCACTTATTTGCAGTAAACCAAAGCATGACTCAAGAGTGACTGAGGCAATTGGTCTTTAAGACTTTGAACAGCAAATGCTATTAAAAGTTGAAAACACCAGTGTTATTAAAAAAGTTTTCTTTACAGTAATAAAAGTACATTTACAGTCTTGAGGTCAATACTGTAATATATCATGCAGCACACAAATCAAGAAATATATTTTTTCTGTTCAGTTTCACAAACAGCTTTTCACATCTCGGAAACTGTACAGCCTAGACATATATTGTCAGATAACATTTATTTACATTTATTTAGCAATGCTTCTGCTTTCAGAAGACAGCAAGAAATTCATGAGTACCTCTTTAATTAAATATTTACAGAAGTATGACATGTGTACTTATATATGAATAATTAATATAAACAACACAGAATGTCTCAAGATATACAACTTTCAGGGTAAATATCAAAGATTTTTTTAAGCATCATCTGGGGTTTCACCTAATGTCATGTAATAGTTTATAAGTCATTTGGTTTTGGAAATATTCTATGCCTTCATAATTACTAGCAAAACATAGCAATAATTCCATTACAGTATACTATGCATGGACACTGACAATGGGCCCAATTCCAAAAGACTGTCTCTCAGTGTAAGTGATTTACTCAGGAGTTAGCCTGCAGCATTCCAGATTACTTGTTCTCAGTGTAAGCAACTTACTCTAGTATGAGGCCTATCTACAAAGCAGGCTTACACCGGAGAAAATGATGCATAGCTAGAACAAGTGTTTTGTAATCGGAGCAGACTTACTGAAGTAAGTCATTTACACTGAGGGTAAGTCTTTTGGAATCTACACCAATGTTTTTTTTTTTGTCCATCAACATGACATTCCACACCATTGTACCTCAATAACATACAGCTTTCTCAGTTATGAAAATAAGAATATAAATATGAAAATATGAAAGACAACTAACAGTAATAAACACCTTAGCTGTAGGATATCCTGGATTAACAATATTGTTATTTTGCAAATAGACCTTGCCCTTTTTTGTGTTGCTTTTTGATATTGGATATATCAGTTAGATAAGGAGGCCACCCCCCCCCCAACACGCACATGCATACATACACACACACACACACACACACACACACACACACACACACACACACACACATACACACACACACAAAGTAAATCAGGATGTCGTAAGGAGCTATGGGTGTTAAATGAAAGTATACAAAAAATGAGTTAAAACAATTAGCCAATGCAGAAACTTTGAGACCGAGAAGGGGGATTAGGTTGCAGATTTAAAGTTGTTGAAATGAGTTTTATATTTTGAGTGAACTCGAATGATTGAACTACAGAGAGCAGAGATGTATTTTTTGAAGGAAGAGTTCTCATGCCTGTTGTGTATTCTGTGGTCATCTGGCATAATCCCATTGCTTCATTAAAGTTCTGTTAATACATTGTACAACTCAAAACATTTGACAGTGAATTGCGAGAGAATTTGTACAAAATTAAGGTGTACCACTACTATTCTATTTTCCATAGCCACTCCAGTTTATGAAAATTTAGGAAAATAATAGATACTTCACAATAAATTTCTCACCTACTCACAAACAGACATACCTGCAAAGCTCATATGGCAATGAACACACTGATCCCTGAACTGGAAAGCCTTTGCACTGATCAGCATGTCTATCAGTCATTAAACATCACCTCTAAAAATAACCAAGTACAACCTGTACACTCATTAGCCTCGCTGACCCAAGACTCAGTGCTGCTCTCCCTTCCTCTACCAATACTTTTCTGATAAATCAGTGAGACAAATTCCTTTTACATACTTGCTTTACAACTTACTCAACTCAAATTATGCCCTTCACTTGCTAACAATTTCAACATAATTTGTAAGTCCTACCTCCCCACTTAAATTGCAACATTCATTTACTCTGCTAAAGCCTTTTGTTCACTCTTTCTAACAGTCTGGAATTCCACCCCACCATAAATTAGTACCTTCTCCAGTCTAGTTCTCATTTTAAATGAGAATTCCGTCTAGCAGAAATATATTTGCATTACTAACTCTGGAACTTTTGCTAGCCTCACCTTGCAACTGCCCTCCACTCTGTCTCTTCATGACTACTTAACAGCCCTCTCTTCCTCTCCACTCTTCTATAATAAAACTTTCATAGCCTCACCCTAATTTAACAATGATGCCCGTACTATTTAAAAATTATCTCACTGACATTGCCTTATTAATCTATACTTGCCTGTCTTTCTCTTTTGTACTTTAAATTCTCCTTACTAACACTTTTGTCCATTTATTTTTTATCATTTACTCTGCTTTCCCTCTCCTCTCATCTGTTCTCTGAATGCACAACGCTCTCTATCTCTCTCTCTCTCGCTCTCTCTCACTCTCTTACATCTATTTAAATACTATTTTATGCAAATTTGTTCTTTGATATTTTATGATGCCACCCCTATTGCCAAATCTTAAATAGATAACTTGAAACAGTGCCCTCTTTGTGTATGCTAAAGGAGAATTTGTGTTCTTCCAAAATGGCCATGTGCATGTACTGTGTTCAAGTCAGAGCATGTCTGCATCCTGTAAATAATGGATTGGCACCCTCTTCGGGCTTAATTCCTCTGTTTCATACTCAAGTGAGTGTAGTAATAGGTTCTAACCCTGTCACATGACCCTGATCTGGTTTAAGTGGGTAATTCAGTCTTGTAATATTTCTCTCTTCTTACTATTGGATTTTATTAACTTTGTATGATTTCACCTGTGCTGTGTCTGAAATTGGTCAGTTGTGGTCAGTGTACTACCCTGGTAAACAAACATAAACAAATGAATACTGCATACCAAAACCTTTTTGTAATTTCATGTTTCATGCTGTATAACAAGAAATGTTAAATTTTTATACCCCCTGAAAAGGTAACTTCTGCCTTGTTTCATGTCATGGCTACAAAGAGCCAAAATGCCAGTCCACCAACCCAGTTAAAAATAAATAAATATGGTATAACAAGGGCAAACCCTGCATCTCTTTTGTGAACTGCAAACAGTTATCTATGCCTTATTGTGCAATACTGAAAGATTAAAACTCTGCTTTGGAAGTAACCTAGATTAGATAACTTTTATTCTAGGCACAGTGGTGAGGTATGTCTTTATCCTGTGCAATCATATGCAGAGAAGACTGGTTTTGGAGACCGCCATCTTACAATTGGTATCCAGAGTTTATTTCTGGAATAGAATAACTTTTTCTTGTCTAATAAGTGGCATTACTTCAACTGGAATCCCACAGACACCTGTGACTTTGGGCAGTATAACTTCCTGTTTGGCAGAGCTCCATTTCCTGGAACCATGGCATTTTTGATTCAATTAATCAATGATTTCTGTCCTCTCTGAAAATTTCCGCATTAACCAGAAATATCCTTGTATATACAACTGATGTTATGTTTGATATTTGCTGTTATTTTATGTGTGTGTCATGGAGTGTATCTACCCAAGCCTCTACTGAAAATGGACATATATCCCGTTAGTCTAGCCCGGTCAACAAATGTAAAATAAAATAAATAAATACATTTTTATTTTTCAGATTTTGTGCGAGGTCTGAGCATCTAAGTCAAATAGTAGTTGGAATGGTGAAAACGTATGCCTAGATATGGACAGTATAGAACTTGGGTCAATTCTTTTGAACACGAATAAATCATCTATATAGTGACTTAATTCAGCTCCCATATGGTAGTACCCACAGTCAACAACACTTCCAAAAACAAATCAATGTGATATCCCTGTAGGGACATTTCTGCAAAAGGAGTTCATGCACCTCCGTTTTACCACTTGCTTCTTTATCTGAAACTGCTCAGAAACCATGACAGGCGTAGATTGCTAGTACGTATATTATAACCTGTTTAATGAAAGTCAAGAAATGGTCCCCTGCTCAGGATTCAAGTCATGCTGAGTAATGAAAGTCAAGAAATGGTGCCATTGTGAAATGCCTTTTATCCAAGTGTAATATGATTGGTGACACAGACCAGTCCCTTGCTCAGGATTCAAGTCATGCTGAGCTGCCCAGGATGAAGGCCATGCTGTGTGGCATAAAAGATGAAGGTCTCCCAAGGCAGGTGAGAGGTTGTTTATAAATTACCTGCCCCTTCCTTAGCACCCTGTTTGTTAATGATTTTTCAGATTTATTAATGCAGTCAGCAATAAGTTGGAGACATGAAGGTGGAAGGGCATTAGCAACAGCTGAACCTTGGGATTCATGATAACCTGCAGTTTTTCTTTTTCCCTTTTTTTTTTTTATCTGGAGCTGTTCAATTGAAGTAAAGCTGATTACTATGGTTGAACATCTATATAATGTCAAATACAGACGCTGTATCATGGCCAGTCTATTAATTTTTCCTGCAAAGATTTAGGAACATCTGTAGTAAAACTGAAAATTCAATAGGAACTCACCCAATAGCCTAAGCATATTACCATGTTTTTTTTAGCTTCCAGTCCAGTGGCTAAACATTCTTTAGTGGTTCCTATAAAATGGAAGTTTGACTATTACTCTAGACGTCACTGTCGCTAGTGAATAACATTACAAGTATCTAGTTGGTGGAACGTGCAAGCACAAATGAGCCATTAGCTGTATACCAAATACAGAAGTGGATATAAGACCAAAAGATTCTTTTATGATAAGGCTAATCACACAGCCTTCAGCCATCGGTCCAAAGAGTATTCTATGTTCCAGCTAAAATCTTGCTAAAGATCCAGCTAAGACCTTGAAAAAGAAATATCACAAGAAATTCAGATGGTGCTTTGTGGTACATCAATAAATCATGTATTTTTATGTCTCGGTCAGTAAAGGTTATTGTCGTTTCAAGCTGCTGTGTCCTCAGCATTTTTATTTAATGGAACCAAAGTATAGTGCTGTATGGTGCCCAGGATATATGTGTATAAATCTTGCAACATATTCTATGCTTGTATTCTTGCTATTTTCGGCTGGTGAACACTGATTTCGTATTTTATATTTTCTATACATAACAATATAAAAATGGGACCAATGCGAATAGCTATCTCTTTCATGAAAAAATGTATGCAGGATGGTAACTTATCTTTAGCCTTTTGATAACTTAGAGGTAAGTTTTATTTTTGTAGATACAGAAAGTTGCACAACAGAAAAAGATCACCAAATAATAAAAAATTTACTTTTCAATACATCTTAAACAAATATTTGTCACAAAGATGGGGTACCTAAGAGAAGAAAACACGCAAGACTGCTAATATGAGGTAAAAAAGGATAAATCAGATATGTCGTGCAAAAATCTCTGGGTGATCCCTAGTTTGTCAATACTCAACATAAACTATAATATTCACAATAAAAGCTCATATAGGAAGAACCAGGGAGGTAGATTCAAACATTCTGTATCAGATATTTTAACAGGTAACAGACTAAAAGCTTTTTCTTTTACATCTGAAAGGAGAATATCAAAGCATTGATGAAGTAAGAGAACCTTATGGTAGTTTTTAAGATGTAACAGATTAACGTTTTTCTTTGGCACAAAGTAACTAATTAACTTGAGTATAACAAACTCAAGTTCCGAAATGAAACCAACTGTAAGATGAAACCATAAAGATGTATTACACCAAATTAAGAGCTTTAACAAAATGCTGGCCCAAATTCCAAAACAATTTATGCCTGGAGCAAGATGCTTCCCAAAGCTCTGGCTCTTCACACATCATGAGTGATTTTGTTCGAAGCCTTGATCACAAGGAATGCAAAGGAGGCAGTGAGCATTCTATGCAGCCCTCCGCAAAATGCTTCCAGGCTTTTAAAGGGACTGTGAGCTGCCAGCTTCTCTAAATATGGAAGTTTAAACTAACATTGCATACACAAATATTTAAATACTGCTTATATTAAGACCAAATGATTACTGAGTTCAGCCACCAGTAATATGCAGTATACATAATACACATACACTCACACACACAAAAATATGCAAATTCCGAGACTGCACAATAGTGGAGAAGGGGCAAATTCCCATTTTCGATATTCTGAGTTGTAGATATTTTGTTGTCCAGTCTTCTGAACTTTCAATCTTTTGACATAATATATATATATATATATATATATATATATATATATATATATAGTTTACAATCAAAATCTCGAAACACATTTTGGACACAAACACCGAAAAAGAAAATCAAAATTCCTGAATACTAATTAGGTAAACGTGGAAAACATGTCAATTTGAAATGATCGAACCAACGACTATGACATTTTCGAAAATGTATCTGCTGACACTTACCTGCCACCTTCCCAGCAGTACAGACATATGCAATTCAGTACTGTGCCCCCTCACTCCCTGCAAATTATGGGTCTATATTAGAAAATCAAACTTTCAAAAGTTCGACCGTCATATGGTCGACACCATATGATCGAACTTTTAAAAGTTTGAAAATCTAATAAAAAAAAATAAACTACACAAATAACCTATCTGAACATTTTAACCAGGGGGGCAAGCCCCCCTGCATTCCCCCACATGAGGGGGCTGCACCTCCCACACCCCCCGCTCTTTAAATATACCAACTCCAATGAGATCGCACTACAGTGCAAAAAAGGGAAATCTCCATTAAAACGTTTGAACTTTCAAAAATTCGATCATATGGGGTCGACCATAAGACAGTCGAACTTTTGAAAGTTCACTCATCTAATATAGACCAGCAAATTATATATGCCAACTCTGAGATCGCATTACACTGAGGGAAAGGGTAAATTTTTTTCCTGATCTGCACTGTACTATGATCTCTATGCATAATGTCAACCTCATATGAGAGAATGCACAATGGCATTTGCTAAAGGACATTCGTAAAATTGCTGTTCAGCAATACGGGAATCAGCCAACACACATTCGGCATTCCTGTGTTCATCTAACTGCATATATATATATATATATATATATATATATATATATATATATATATATATGTACACACACACGCACACACACACACACACACACACACACACACACATAAAAGAATGAGTGATGGCATAATGGCTAAAGTATTCTCCTTACAGACACAAGGTACAGAGTTTGATTTTCATAACAAAAAGGGAACTTGGCTAGGCTTAAAATGGTCCACAAGGGCAGTTGAACTAGTACTTATTGGCAAGGAGGGTTGTCATACTGGTTAAGGTGTTGACTTCATGGATACAAATTACAGGGTTTGATTCTGAACTCTGGTTATTGTCTAGGCTTGTTATTGCGAGTTATTGGCTAGGCTTAAAATGGCCCTTCAGTCATGTCAGCATTGTATTCAACTATGAACTTTGAACATATATATCCCTATAGCATAATCCTAAAACATGTATGCTAATTAACTCCCAATATTTCTCTACTCTCTTTCCCATATCCTCCTTTGCACTCACTCTGCACCCCACTGTCCAGCACTTCTCCATCCGTACAACACTCCTCCGCCTATTGTACTTCACTCTTTGTTCAATCTGTTCTCCTGTCCTCCACTACCCACCTTATCATGCTATCTGTCACTGTAGCCCATATTAACCTACAATAACTGTAAACACAACTGCATATACCTTAGTATTAAATTGATTCCTACTTCTGCTGTGATGTTATAATGCTTTTGCCTGGTTAATACTGCATTTTTACTCATCATCTAGTGAGTAAACCTCTTTTCTGCTATTACTTTGTACTCGCTTTTTCCACACACTGAGTGTGAAAATGATCCACCTGGAACAGGGCTCTTTTCCGGTCAATAAACGGCAAATACATAAACAAAATATTCTATACACACATGCATGTGTGTGAGCCATGACCCCACTCCCAACACACACACACACACACACACACACACACACACACACACACACACACACACACACACACACACACACACACACACACACACACTCACTGTATAATGTTTCAACATAAACTGGAGACATAACTCTGTAGCTCAAAATAATTTATTTACTATAATAAATGAAAGCAGACTTCATTTTTAATAGGAAAAGTCATTCAACCAAGACAAAATCTTTCCCATCTGGTTTCTCACCTGCCTGTCCAGATTCTCTTAAAGTCCAATTCATCCTTCAGTTAGATTTTTGGGTATCCTTCTGTTTTTCCATCACTATAATCTTGTGCTAGTAACTTTTAAAAAGAATCTGTTATCAGGTAATTCCATCGGTAAAGTATCCCTCTTCAGTGGAAACCTGTGACCACTGTCTGGCTGTGACCTGCTTAGAATTACACAGTAGGCAAATGAAGGTGGTTCATAGGTGATTACTTGGCTGACGACCCCAGAAGGGGCCTTTTCAGTCTAGTTATGCTTCTCAAATGCATCTGGCAAGAAAATAATCAAACCATGTACCCTTTACTATAGCAAACAGTTCATTAACAGATCAGAGCCTTAATTCTCTGCTCTAATAAGTCTTTAATCTTGGACAGAAATTCTCTTATCCCCTAATGGGCATATGTCTCTTCCAGCAGGCTTTCTGCCTGGCAACCACCAACAGTCCTCACACACAGTCAAATACTCCTTCTACTCTGACAGACAAATATCTCAGTTTTCCTGGGCTGAAGCTCTTCATTTTAAATGTCTGTTTTCAGGTGTCACAAATCAGCATTTGTCTGCAAATGCATGTTCTTTGCTTGTTTTAGCAAAGACTATAGTAGCTCAGATAATGATTATTGTCTCCACTATAGCCAGGATTCAAAACATTGTGATGGCCCAAGCCCTTACTTGCAGACAGTACTACTAAAACAGTGTAGAATGTATGTATGCATGTAAACCTCCTTATGATTAACATCAGGTTTTCAGGATGGTAACCGTCCCTGTTCTTTAACCACCACATACCAACAGCAGTCAGGAAATCCTTCTGTTACTAACTAAAAGTATTTCATCCAGTTCAGCAGAAGTTATCATTCTTCTGACCAGATTACTGAATGTAATGCCTTTTTTAATACCTACCTAATTAAACCATACTGTATTTGATAATGTCCTCTCACCCACACACATTTCACCAATTGTGGCATTTATCTGTTGCATTGAAATTCCAAATGTTTTATTTTTTGTATTTGTTTTCTGTGGTAGAGTACTATGCGGTAGTGGTGCCGCGGTAACATTGTCACCTCACAGTAAGACGTTATCCTGTTCAATTCCCAGTTAGAGCGTCTTCTGTGTGGAGACATGAGTGAATGGGCATGTCTTCATTGAAGGTTGCGTGTCAGAGCTGGCAACTCTGCACGTAAAAATCCACTGCCAATCATTAGCGGACCAGAGTTCCGCTATGGCGACCCCTAACCGGGAAAAGCCGAAAAACACAACAACATTTGTTTTCTGTGGTAGAGCACACATCTCCATGGACATTAACTTGATGCTAAATCCTTAACTCTTTCTGATGGAAGCCAAATTAGGAAGAATGGCTTTGCATTTCTGTGGTTTAACTGCATACTTTATCGACATCCTTTGAGCATTATCTTTGCTTGAACATAAACTTTATTAGCTAAAAATATCTACATTCAGCTGTCTTGTGACATTCACATAGGCATATACTACCTTGTGCTACCATGATCCATTGCACCCAGTGGGTGCCACAAATAAATACGAGACCTTATTAGCACAGCATGGTATGAGCTCACCTTGTCTTGGAAGGGTAAGAAGAATACCTTTTTAGTGATGTGTATGACAGTTCATACCACAGCCTCCACCATCTGTGGTGTGCAGTATATTTTAGACACAGTCACTTATGTCCTCATTGTACGTACTCCCTGTAACTTCAGATAGGTTTGACCAGCCTGTTTATGTGACCTCAGCTACCTTCTTCAGTCCATAGTTGTATGTTTTGCACACTCATGTTGGACATTCTGTTAGATGGGTATCAAACTGTCTGACAGATAAAACCCACATAGCCAAAGCAGAAGGTTCTACCTCAGAAAGCAAAAAAAGTGACAAATGGCATCCCTCAAGGCCTGGTACTGTTGGCCTATCTACCGTCTGTCTACTTCTCAGATCTCGAAACTGCTTACCTAGACATGGCTAAATAAGTTTGCTGATGACTACAAGCTGGGTGTTGTTGGTGTTTTCTCAGCACCTGATTCCATGTTACTACATCAAAGGCTGTACCATATAAAACAGTGATTTATTACAAACTGGCTTAAATTAAATGCAAATAAGGGTAGCACTATCCCCTTTGGTAGGCAAATCTGAGCAGCAGCTTACATTACATATAGCACCTCACTCCAGAGTGTTAACAGTTGTCAGAGATCTTGGCACTTTCACAGACAACTCTATCCTATTACCACCACATTGCAACAGTAGTCATGTAAAGGTATCATCTCATCCAGGTCAATAGAGTTTCCACACTAGAAAGATCACCACCCAAGACAGGCCTGAAGCTTTATACTTATCCACTATTTCTTATAGACTTCTTTGTAGTGATTTATGCTTAGCATTATTTACTGCTAATGGCCCAATCTTACCTGATCTCCTACACCTTTACAAAACAAATTACTCCACATATACCTGAGTTGAAGACAAATAGGACATGCTGGAGCTTGATTACTCAGTGCTTACCTTATTTCTGGAATGAACTTCCACTGCACATAAAATAGAATGATTATATTTCTTCCTTTAAGGTGAACCTTATGAATGGATTAGCACATGTAACTTCACCTCAGGGATGACTTTTCTCCTCTCCTGGAGGCAAGAGGTACCCTATGAGGGCATTGTCAAGGTGATTATATTTATTATTTATATTCATTTATTTATTTTTTTTTTCTCTGTATATTAACTAAATGCCAGCAGCTAGGAGTCCCCATCCCCGATTTCATAGATTACTAGGCTAACAACATAAGGGCCCTTACTAGCCTAGCCAATATAACCCAATTTTACCCAGTATATGGCCCCTAGGGGCAAAAATGTGGCATGAATTTCTGCCTGTGCATTGAGTATCTTAGAGATTGCCCCTGTCCATAAAAGGGAACAAGGAATATTCAATCCATGCGACCCTGTACCCCCCTCTGCTTATCCTAAACTGTGTTTGGGAAGAGGGCCAAGGAAGGCAATTGCTTAATGTAAATAGAAGCCCTGTTCAAAAGGGGGCACACATCTGTCTCTCCAGCATGTCTTTTTTCTTTCTTTGGCTTGCTAGTTTGAGATTGGGTACTTAGCCCCTTGACTTGGCTGATGTGTGTAGCATTTGTAGCAGCTTTATCAGGGCTGGATTTGTGAGTGCCTTGTAGGTCAGGCATAGGTTATCCCTTAATAGTCAGTAGGGACAGAATAAAGGGATAGGACTTTAGTCTATCCACATAGTTCATGTTGTGTGTTTATACATGATGATGAGGAGCTAGGAAGTCAGCTGCTGTAATGCCTAGTCAAGCATACATGCCACAACATAACATTGTACTTATTTATTGGTCTAATGAGGCTGAGTACAGGTATAGCTAGGGGGCGGATCCGGGGATATACTACCCCTTACTTTTAATAGGCTTAGGGTGCACAATACCTGGTGGTTGGTACCACTGGCAATACATGTTGTTGATGAATTTGTGTAAGACCTCTCAGTCTAATGTTATGGGTGTGCTGTTGATGCAATTTGCATGGGTTTTTGACTTCCCAAAGGGTATGATGATGCATTTTTTTGCATTTAGTTTTAGACTATAGTTCTCTGGCAATTTATTTTATCTGATCCTCCCTCCGAAGAATATCATCACACACTGGGGAGGGAGTGATTGCCCCCAGTTTGCAGTCATCAGCAAACATTGTCATCCAGATGCCTTCTACATTAGCCTTGACTTCAGAGAAGTATATTCCAAACAGGAGTGGTCCAGGTACTGAGCCCTGTGGCACACCACTAGTAACTGGCCTCTTGCTTGATCTGGATTCACCCATTTTAACCATGTGTGTCCTGTCCCATGAGCCAACTGGCTATCCTTCTGGTGATGTAGGGATTTTTGTCTAGTTTTGTGAATTTATTTATAATACCTGAGTGGGAACTGTGTCAAATACCTTGGTAAGGTTGAGGTAAGTGGCATGTACTGTTTTACCTTCATAATGGCCTTAGTGACTTTCTAAAAGAAATCTACCAGATTCACTAGGCATGATTTGCACTTGACAAAGTTGAATTGGGTCGGGTCCAGTATTTGGAGGTTTACTATGTCATTATCTATCAGGTCCATGAGTATGCTTTCCATGAACTTCCACAGGTTTGACTAGTCTTATATGTCTTTAATTTCCTAGGTCAGTAGATGGTCCCCCTTTATGCAGAGGGATGACTGTTGTTGACCTACACTCTATGAAGACAAAGCCAGTCCAGATGCTGTGGTTAAATAGAGATCCTAATGGGCCTGATAAATCCTGATTTAAACTGTTTAAGAAGCAACCTGGTATATCCTCAGGCCATATTGAAGCTGTGTTTTTAACTTTAGAGAGCACAGTGGCAACCTCTTCTTTGGTGATAATTGGCAGTGGAGTGGTGGAGGGTATTTCTTGGGAGATAACTAGGGGTGGTGGGGAGGTGAAATTTGAGCTGAACCTGTCAGCCAGCAGACTCACTTTATCCTTTGGCCAAGTACAGGCAATGCCATCTACAAGTAATTTTGCACATTGTTGGGTGTGGATATAACTGAAAATACCTTATGGTTATCCTTAGCTTTGTAGGCTATTTTTTCCTCAAAGTCTACTTCCAGAGACTTGACTAGTTCCCTGATTCACTTGTTTAGACTAATGAGGGATTTTTTTCTCTGTTGTGCACATTCTCTCTTACTTCTTGACAGGATTTTTTTTCTTTTGTTGTACAACATACAGTATTAATAACAGTGGTCCACCAGAGCGACTTGTTTTTGCAGTTTGACCTGGATTTATTTCAATCTGGTACTGCTATTTCTATACAGTTGTTTCTATGGTCATACAGGGCTTTTGTGTGCACTTCTGCATAGGTTTCTTTGTTTTCTGGATTTGGTGGAACTTGGAAACTAGCTATGATGTCCCTAAATAGTGTGTAATTTGCCTTAGAGAAGTTCTTAAAGTTTTTGGGGTTAGGTGGAGGACTAGTTTTACTTTTATTTCAAGGGAGACAGCTTTGTGATTTGATCTTACCAGTGAAGATATCACATGGGGGGGGTGGGGGGTGCAGCACTCTTCCATATTTGTGAGTACTAGATCTAGGATATTTGTTCCCCAAGTGGGAATGCAGACTAGCTGCTGCAGGACATTTGAATTAATTTATAAAGTCAAGAAATATTTGGGCCAGCATGTTAGTAGTCATGTATGCCTCCCAGTTAATGGAGGGGTAGTAAAAATCCCCCAGGAGTATGGATTTTGGCTGGATGGTGAGTGATTCTAGTAACTTTAGGTATGATGTATGGGTTCACTGGTTCATAGTGGGAGAACTGGTTTTAGCAAGAATATGGTCATGGATTTTTTCCCATGGCTAGTTAGACATGGAGTAACTCAAGCATGTTATATTGTTTGACCAGCCTTGAGGTGTGCTTATTGTTTATGTAGTTAGATACACCTCCGCTTTTCCCTCTTTCATGTTCAGTGGGTAGTCAGAATGTATAAAAAGCATTATGGTCATGCACTGCCACAGTGCTTTCCATGGCTTTGAACCATGTTTCAGTAACTGCACAGACATTAGCATTCTCAAGGGTGAGGAGAACTTACAGGGGGTGCAGTTTCTTGTTGATGATCCTAGCATTGAGCAGTAATACCTTTAGCTTGATCTAAGTAGCTTTTGTTATTTTGCAAGTTTTGTCTGTTTGGCAGTGTCAAAAAGGGCACTATAGGAGTGAATAATGTTATTGCCAGTATCTGAAAGCCAAGTGGTAACAGGTAAAGACCATCCCTCTTAAAGCAGCATGGCCTGTCAAACGACTCCACCTGGGCTGAGAAGTATTAGACCCCTTTGGAGTGACACCAGTAGCTAAGCCAATTGTTAAAGTCTATCATTTTCTGCTGGCATTGTGGCATAATCCTTGGAGTTGGAAAAATGCTGCTCAGTGCTAGACTCACACCTACCTGTGACACATATTCTCAGAACTCAATCATATCTCTCTTCATATAGTCCAAGGAGGTACATCTCAGGTTATTCACACCCACATTGACTATGACTGAGTAGTACTGGTATTTAGGTGTAAGTGACCTGAGTGATTGCAAGATCTGGCAAATCCTGGCCCATGACAGGTAACTAACTGTAACCTTCACTTTATCCTGCCTGGTAAGAGGGACATCAATGTGTCTCATGAAGGAGTCTCCAATGAGCAGAATATTGGGTTGCGGGCTTGGTAGTTGAGGCACAATGAAATGTGACTTTATGTGCTGTGATGGGAATTGTCTTGTTTGTGTACATGTGAAGTTTCTGAGGATAGAGCTTGAGAGGCCTAAGAGGTTTGGGTAAGTTGCATGTGAGCACAAATGTGGGTCAATGTGTGTGGTCCCTTACGGGTGCAGTGAATGATGTGTGTGAGTCACTGACAACCTAATTGTTGCTTTTTGTGTCTGTATGTGAGAGTCTATTATCCAGTGTCAATGTGTAACTACACCTGTCACATACTGCATTTGTATGCTTGAGAATTAAGTGGTTGTCAGTGTACATAAGGCAATTCTTATATTGCCTTAGGATACCCATATCCACCAGACTGGATGCAGAGATAGCAAGAAAGTGCCCATCCATAGTTGCAGGGCTTGATGAGTACTTGAAAGGATAGGAGTGGAGGGTGTTTGTAACCCGATGAGGAAAAGGTGCTTACTTGGTGTAATCTGCAGCTAACCTAACCAGTGATGCTGCCCAGCACCAAATCAGATGCTCTTAGAGAAGCAATTGTCCTGGGTACTATAATAAGGTAACTAGCACAGTAAACTTTTACAGTATCCAACAAAACCAAGCACAAACTATGAAAATCCTTGCAAGAAACAGTAATAGCTAAATAAACCTCCAACAAATACATTTATTAAAGGTAAGTACTTTTGTTCTGCATATGTCGCAAAACTTCATCAGACAACATTAATTAAAATCACATAAGGGCATTTAACTATGTTTTATGTATGGGCATTATATATACATGTTATTGAGTTATTTTTTGAAGGGTTTGCTTTAAATGGGAAGAACAAAGTATCATGTGATTGTTTTTAAATATTTAATGGGATGTGGTTTTAATTAATGTTGTCTGATGAAGTTTTGCGACATATGCAGAACGAAAGCACTTACCTTTAATAAACGTATTCATTGGTGGTTTATTTAGCTATTACTGTTTTTTTAGTGGATTTTCCAACTTTCACAGTATAATGAAAATAAGCAAGGTTTCCAGACGTTTGCATCTGTATAGGGCACTAGCACATCTCCATGCAAACTGTGCCGAATTTATACCAGCACTGAAAATACAGAAAACTGACTACTGAGCCCTCTGGCCAATAAAACAATTACACTTAGAGCCCATTTGTGTGCTTCCCAACTCAGACAAACAGTTTAAACACCTACTGCCACTGATGAATAATCCCAGTCCTCCTAACATAAAGCACAATAAAAGAATGTCTGGAGTGAGATAATACCACAAACAAACTTAAAGATGCAGATACAGTAGTGTGATTATTCAATAAAAGTACTTCACTTTGTAGAAATGAGCCAAGAGCCACTCAATTGTGTAGAATTTATAAAGACACTAAAAACAAGGTAAGCTGATTAATAAGCCATTCAAACAATAAAACAGCTATATGTAGGAATCTTTACTGTGTTTCCCCAACCTATATTGACCAGGCCACCACCTATTGTCACTTGACGGAAAATACATTGTCCTTTTGATATAAAAATGCAGAAAAGTACTTGCTGGAGTGTAAAAATACATTACTTTATCCAACAGCTAGATGAATAGATAGCTAATGAATTCAGAGGAAATAAATCAGTAGAACAGACAATGTGAGACCAAATGTCTTTTTTTTTTCAAAGAAGCACAAGGAAAGGCAAATAAATAATTCAAGATATGAACAGTAGTGTAGAAAGGGAGCAGCTTATAAAGCACAATTTACAGTAAGGGTAGGCAGCTTAAAATCACCAAGTTTAAAAAGCAGATTGAGGAATGGAAGGGTGGGTGGGAAAAATAACTAGCAGGGAGTCACCAACAGTGCTTGTAGTTTTTGCAGGTCTTGATTCTTATCAGAAAAGACAAAGACTCAGAAGTTCTCTACGTATTTAAATATCATTCAAGAAACAAATTAACCAATGAAAAAAACATGTAAAATGTGCAGCCTAGGTAGTTTAAGTGTGTGTGTGTGTGTGTGTGTGTGTGTGTGTGTGTGTGTGTGTGTGTGTGTGTGTGTGTGTGTGTGTGTGTGTGTGTCTGTGAGTGTGTGTGTGTCTGTGTGTTGGGAGGGGGGTCATGGCTTATGGTGCATTACTTGCATAAGTGACAGCACTATGCCTATCCCTTTAGCACTACTGCAATGGGTTGTGGAAATATAAAAACTAAAAAGAAATGTCTGCCTGGATGTCGGCCCACAGGAACTGCTCTGACTGATGCTATCACCATGCCCTCTCCTTAAGCATGACTGGGCATGTGTCTGGGAATGTAGGGACTAAAAGAAATTTTTGATGTTGGCCTGGATGATGACCTCATCACAACTCCACTCTCTGATGACATCACCATGGATGTCATAACATCAGTGTTACAGAATGTTGAACTTCTTATAGTCACGACCATATTAGCAACATTCTGTAAAGTCAAAAAAATCAAAGTAACACCAAAATCTGTGTTTTGCAGGGGGCAAGCACCCCCCATTCCCCCTGCAAATTTATATATACCAACTCTGAGACTGTGCAACAGTTGGGGGAAAAAGTAAGTTTCCCAATCCCCTCTGTACCGCAATCTCCACAGAAGTAATTTGACTTTAAGGAAAGTCATTCACATGGTCTTGACCATATGAAGATTGACTGTCTGAAAAGTCAGTCTTTTGAAGGGGACCCAGATGAAGATGCATATGATTATCAAGCAATACTGGGGCAAAGGGAGAAAAAGTATTTGATAGTACAAAAATTCTTTGCATTGTCCTGTAATATATTTAATAAAGGAGTACATCTAGTGAGCAAATGAACATTATTAGTGTATTTCAGACTTTCACATAGCAATTAGAGGTCTGGCATATTGCATGCCTCCATCCTTCAAGGTGCACATTGCTAATATCATGGGAGAGGAGCTGTCTCCAGAGTTGAGGGATTCCTTATGATGTTTTCTTGTTTTTATCTTCTGTGCTCTTGAGACTGTTTTCCTGAAAGATACTATCTTTCCTTTTAAAGTCCATATTAGAATTCTCTGTCGGGTAATCCCAAATGTGCCCGTTCAGTCATGTGCCCATTCAGTCACGGAGGTGACATGATCAAGTATGTGGACACTGGCCTCACGTCTTCAGCAGCTGGCCAAGGTCACATGCATTTTGTGAGCTGGTGGAGACAGTATGTCCTCTTTTTATGGGAAACGTGACACTTTTTCACAGCTGCCTTTCTAAGATAGCCCCCTGCTCCCAGTGCATTTTGCCTGTAGCCTGAAAGCAGAGTATAAGAACATAGACATTAGTGGGGCCGACAAAGTAGCTCAATGGCACCAGCTTCTACAGTACTGTTAAGTGAAGGAGGTTATACATTCTACAAATCAAGGTAAAAAAATACCAGATGTCCATGTTGTAGAAGAAACTGTGAAACTATGTTAATAATGTATAAAGGGAATGATGCAATAAGAAAGAAAGTGAGCCTTTGCTAGTTTGTTGCATATATTACAGTCTGGATATTTATTTTGGAGTATTATCTTATTTGTGGTTATTCCATCCATCGATCCACATCCCCTGTTTCACATTTTTGTATGGTTTGGGTATCATTTCAACAGTGACACTCATTTACACTCAATGTTCATGACTTCAGGTGCCCAGCCCTGCCACAGTTGTTCTTGTATACCACACACACTCTCACCTATGGCCAATTTAGAGTGCCCGGTACCCCTATTGCATGCCTTTGGAATGTAAGAGGGAACTAGAGCACAGAAAGAAACCCCACACACAATATTTGTGGTTATTGTTGATTTTTATTATTGGGGGT